>NC_056734.1:244104736-244157145 GCF_019279795.1 Protopterus annectens
AGTTAAGTGGCTTGGCCACAGACTCAGAGTTGCTTTGTGAAGCATGAGTGTGGTCTAGTTAAGTAGCTTGGCCACAGACTCAGTGTTGGTACATTCAGCATGAGTGAAACAAGCCATTAAATGTATGATTACTTAGTATTTGTTGATCAGGTACAAGGACCCTTTTCAAGTCATGAACAGGGCTATGTAATCAAAGATAGTAGACATATACAGAGATATTACAAATAAGTCATAAATGTAGAACACTGCAAAATATAACAGCTCATGTGAGAATAATAGATCTTTGTAAAATACAATACAATGTGTGACAGTCTGCAGGCACAAGTGGCATATCCCTCATCCTCTTAGTGCAAGAAATCTGGACAAAGTCTAAACTAATGAGGGAAATAGGGAAGGATTTTAAATACTGCACTAATAAAGTTGTTAGAATAATTCTGGTACCATGTATATTCTGAAGGATATTGTTACTCAAATGTATGTTATTATTTAGTGACTTCACTCATCAGTATTTTGCCAGAAATCCACACATTTTAGGAGGAACATAACAAAGATATGAAGCAAAAACTTGAACCTTCTAGGAAAATCTGAACAGCTGAGAGATATGAATAAGTGACTTTCTATTTATCAAGCAGGGCAGTATATAAGTCAGCAATACAGAACATATTACCTGTATCAAAAAAAAAAAAAAAGCTTAAACATTTCTGTAATATTAATGCAAGTGCAGTGACTCCAGTTGCCATTACAACAGTGAAATACTTTTGTATGATATCAGTTGAAGTACTAGGTGTCTGGTTCCCATTACAATAAGAAAACATATTAAGCAGAATGAATTATCAAGCAAGGATGGCAAGTCTGTAGTATGAGTTAACAGTGGTTAAATGTGGTAAACTACTAATCTGAAAGAAGTTTGTTAGCAACTCATAGCACATAATTTATTCTTATTTATTATTGATTTTCTTTTATCTCCACTAGACATGGTCTGTTTTCAAGAGAATGCTGAGGTGGTACTTATGCAGACGAGAACAATTTGGCAAGGAGTCAAGGACTCAGGGGGATACATTAGATCCATTTGAAAAGAGTCATGTTGCTGTTAACATCAGCCATTTTTACTAAAACTCAGGATAGGTTAGATCTTATTCAACTTCTTATTCAAAGGTTGGTATCTAAGGAGTACAACATTTATCCCAATGTTGTACTGCTATATCAATAATAAAACATGAATTCAATTGCCTAATGGAAGAGAACCTAGACCATTATTGTCATGTCAGCTTGACATCTGAGCTGGCAACCTGCTGAGCTACTGGTAGTTACTTCGCTACTGTTTGAACTTGTTGCATATCAGCATGAATGTGGTATAAAGGAACATGTGACTGAATAATCATATTGTTAGAGAGTTGCTGGAAAGGATATACCAGCCTGTTAGCCTTTCTATTTTAATATGTGACTATAGACAGGTAAACAGGCAATGTGATGCAGTCAGGGAACTCTGGTATATGACGGTTTTAGGTGGAATGTTGCTCCACTGAAACTCAGTTTGATTATTGACACGTGATAAATGATTAAGCCTAGGAAGGAGAGGACTAAGAGACCACCCTCTAATTCATCTACCATGAGAAGAAATCCTTGTCAGAATCTTATACATGAGCCACACCTGGGAGAAGACCTCTGATGCAGCATTTGCAAATGGATCTCTGGAAAGCATGAACTTGCCAAAGAGTATGCATGGACTCTAGATGGAGTCACTGCTCTGAGGAAATATGCACCCATGTTGAGTCCAGCATAGAAAGCATTGTACCATGTTTTTTGGAAACAGAAGCAAATGTTAGGAATAAACAACCGATCTCATAAACTCCACTGGATGAAGGCCATAATCCCTAGCTTTTGCTTCCTTCCCCAAACATCCTTAAATTTTAGATACCTAAAGAAACATCAGGACAACAATGGCTAAGGGCTAGGTTGTCATGGGAAGATAGAGGACCAAAACTTATTTAAAACAGGATGTGGTGCAGCTAAATGGAAGGGCACTTACACTGTCTTGTACCTGAAGGTGACACCACTAGTTGAATGAAGATGTGATGATTAGGCTGCATTCTACTGTTGTGAATGTACAAATGTGACAGTTTTATAATTTAAAATGTATCAATGTACAGTTCATTGAAGGGCAGCTAATAAGGTATGATATGATCTTTGTGCCCACTGAAGGTAGAAAGAATGTCCACAGCATGGCCAAACAAAAGAATAGGTCAACTGATGAGAGATAATTGCTCTTGTGTACCATAAAGGCTCAGGTGCAATACATTTTCCACAAGACATTCAGAGATGCAGTAGCCTGTGTGATGAGTCTGAATTAGATAGAATGAAGGCAGCATAAGCTAAACAAAGCATTTTTTTGCATAATAGGTGGCAGATGTCTTCCATTTAGGGTATATCTGCTGTCTGAGATACAAGAAACCCTTAATGCCTAGAATGATCCATTTGTGACTTTAATTATTTGGGTTAAGCAGCGAAGTACAGCATATAAGGCTCTAAGGAGGAACTAAAGCTCATAACAGAATGCTTGCCACTGCCCCGAAAGCAATGACATTTATAACCGACATGTGAAGAACCATCTGATTGCCTTCAAATTTTGTGTTAGATATAGTCACTTTAATTGTGTGGAATAAATGGTTTGCCTGTATACACCGTGTCCATACTGAGATGAAACCTATAAGAAAAGATGGACATCTGATGTAAGAATTCAAGAACACTGAATGCAAGCATAATTGGAATGCTTTTTGGGTAAAGCTTTTCACCATCTGCTTTGCTGAGGATATGTGTAACTTAATTTTTCCTTACTAAATTTAGTAGTTATCACAGTACTAGTATAATTTCTGCTGTTGCTAACCATGAATGACAGTATGATGAATAACATACAAAAGACTACCTTTACCATTATCCCATACTCCTCTTCAGTTTTGCCCTTTGCATTCTCAAAGGTCAGCATCATATTCTCTTGTAACTCTCTTGTGTAGCATCTTACATACAGCTATGCTTTTTGTGCCTGTGATATATGTATGGCAGAGTTTCTTGCAGTTTTGATACTTTATGCCTACCTTACACTTGCTTAGAGTTTTGTTTATGACTGTAGTTTTCTGTCTGCCACACAAATATGCTTACCATTTCTATAAGGTCATATTTTGGATCAATGTAAAAATGCTGAATTCATTTAAGTAAGATATCTACCATGTTAAGACCAGCACTGATAAATAAATGCAAGCTTTATGAATATTTCTATAGTAATTTCAAAACTGTATGAATGGAAGCTGACACTAAATTTTTTATATGCAAGTTATCAACACCTGAAATCATACTGTATACTCAATAACTCTAACATGGAACCAGTTAAACTGAGTTAGACTGCAGTTTCTTATTTTGTAAAAAATTCATTCTACATAACATGGTATACTGTTGCATGATACAGTTTTGTTAAATAATAGTATTACATAACCTGAAAACATACAACCTTTAAGATCAAAGTACTTAACATTCCAGGAACAGTTGCAGATAATTCACACCCTTCTGCATTTTGTTGTCTAAATCTAAGGTCTAAAATAACAGGAAAACAATTGTTTGTAGTGGTTTTTGATGAAATCTATGAAAAATACATGCATCTTTATTATTAAGCATTTCATCTGTCTCTCTTTCAAAATGGTTTAGCCTTTACAAGTTAAAACATGCAGTAGAACTCAGCAAATTCCCATCACATAAATAATATATAAGAATTAATTAAATCTGTGTCTTTTATACATGAAATGGACACTTTCTTGACTTGTTCTCAACTTTAAATAGAAGGCTTTGTTTTTCCATCCCTTCTTTTACATTGTTATGAGTTCATTGGCTCTGAATAATTAAATGGAAGTAAGATGCTGAAACTGTATTGCTTTAATTGTTAAAATTATTACGAAATGAAATGCTTGCTATCTCTTCATTACAAATGCTATGATAGCAATGTTATTATTATAACAGCAGCAGCAAAACAGTTTCAATATTTTAACTGCCCTTGATGTCTTTATGTATATGTTTAAGAATCATTAAGGAACTGTCATTCTCACAGGCTCAGCATCAATTACTCTGCTCCGGTTTTACATACTCTCTGCTGTATAATGAGTCCCTGGAGCATGTTTCATTGCAGGAGAATGAACACATTCTTCACTTATGGTCAGTGGGATGTGGTTAATTTGAAATCACTTAAACTATTATATCTGTCAAGCACGGTTATTTTATTTTCAATTCACATCAGTGTTTTAGTATGCATGTTGGTTACTGGGTCAAACTGGCAGTTTAATTTCCCAGTATTCAGCTAAAATGTGCTTCATCACTGTCTGAAAAGATGGTAGCAGAAAGTTAGTAACTCCTCTATAAAAGTAACCTTTGCTGAAATTAGGATTAGAAAATAGCGCCATTAAGCAGATAAAGAAATGTAAATAAAAGGTTAATGCCTTTCTACTACATATTGAATGTCGTATCTAGTTGAATAATTTCTCAAATAAAGAGACTCCTGAGTTGAATTTTAATTGCAGTATTCAGATTAACGCTTGAAAGTAGTCTCAAGATAGAATAATGCAATCTGTTAGACTGGTCTGCAGTGTATTGTACTGTTGCCTGGTACAATACACAAAATAAATTAATAAACTGGTTGCTAACACTGGTGACTCCTCAGTGGTTAAATACTTTCTTTTGAATCATTGACTAGGTCATCAGATTATGATTGCTATAAAAATGAAATTCCAGTTTCATTACTTGAAATCCAAAGAATTCTATCATGATAGATACCCTACTTTCTAGTCACTATGCTGATTCCAGTATAATGTACCTTTTGTTTTTACATAAGCAGAATAAAAGTGAACTTTAAACACAGAACACTTAAAATGAATGAGTTATGTAGTCTAAAGTGTCAAATTCCCTCAAAATCTCTCATTTCTACCAGAATCCAGGATGATGACATTTTAGAACTTAACTAGACTTTCTGAGGAAATGGAAAACAATGTGCTTGATCACTGCATAAAACTAAGGTTATTTCATAAGTTAAGAATAACTTGTGGTATATTGTTTACTTGTTTTAATTGTTTATTGCAGGACATTTGATTTATCACTGCTGGGTACTTATCTCCATTCTACTGCATATTTTAAAATGTGCCATAATTTTTTAAAAGATTCAGGATAAAGATACCGCTGCTATTATGGCAGCTTTCCTCAGTGACACCTAACAGTGGTTCCCACAAGTATAGATACAGTCAAACAAATCAAATCTTTTAAACCATTTCTTAATCCCAGACATAGCATGCATACTGTAAAAAAGTCGCCTACTTTTGGCATTTGCACAGGTTTTAACAAACTGAATGGATTATGTTTTGATAATAGAAATGTGACATATTTAATACTTTTGGAGATGTATATTGCGGCTTAATTATTTCAGCACATGTATACTATATATTCATTTATGAGTCTACCTTTTTGGTCAGTCATACCTACACTCATATGTGCTTCTTCTTTCTGAAACATGATTTACTTCTTCACCAAAATGCTCTCCCAAATCAAGCGAGTTTGCTCTACCTCAATTTTCCTGACTCCATTGTCAGGTTTTGTATTATCAAAGGGGTTTTCTTTTCATATATAAAGCCGTTCTGCTAATACAAGCTTTCTGCAGCTTCTTGCAAACAAAGTGTCCAAGGTATGCCTGCTTTCCCATAACTTTCAGCAACTAATCTCTATCACACTAGAAAGGACCTGGACCCTTCTGTTTCTCTTTGTTCTGCCTGTATTACTTGCAACATACAATTATGTATCAAGAAATTTATAAAACAGAGGGTGTACTACATCTATTAAATTAGTTGCATGATTCTTCTTCAGAAGCTTTGTCACTCCATATTGTTGGCTTAGACTTTTAAAGGAAGATGTTTTCATCCCCCATGTTAGCTCCTTGAATCTGCCGCTGACTTAAGCTTTAAGAAGTACTGTACCAAATTCAGCCAACTAACAAAAACTCTGTTCTTCCCAATGCTTTCTTTAGAGGCATGTCATTTTTCTCTCTCCTAACTCTCAAGTTCTGGAATGCATCCATTCATCTATATGCTAAAAAAACATTTAGCCAATAAACATGTCTCTGTGTGCTTTTGCCTCATTACTTGAATTATGAAGCATTGCAAGGGAATGGCTTAAATTCATACTTTGCTTCTTTTGTTTTATATTTTTGAGTAGAATCTTAACTTACCAAATTACTGATTGTGCTTCAGTGTAATATATTACACTGCATTGCTAAAGCATTTAGTTGTACATTTTTTCTCTCTGGTGGCAGCTGTATAAGATCTGTACAATTGCAGTAACTGCTCAAAGGTATACGAATAAATAAAAAAAATAAATAGATGGGCATTTTATTTGTTTGTATTATAGCTATGTAAAACACAATAACAGAGTTGCTGTCTGCTAATAATTATAAAAAGTCAGTTCATAAGTGGAAAAGAACTGTTCCAGCTTCACTATGTATATCAGCCCACTACAGGCATATTAGCAACGTATAATGAATTATATAAAAATTTGACTGCTGAAATGTAGCTTTTTAGTGTTATGACCAATATTGCCCAACAAATGTATTCACTTTTCATTTGGGATCAACAATTTAACCTTTGATGCAACTAAACACAGATACAATGATGAACAATCCATTTAACTGGAATAATTAAAATAAAAGGTTTGGTAAAATACACTGAACATTCATAACCAGCAAAAATTATCATAAAAACTTTGTAGGGGCTTAAATACCTCTGTGTCAACAGAAGGCAAATCAAACCCTCTACGCTGTACTAGATATAACATTTTTTAGATCACTGCATCTGACTGAAAGTGCATCTTATTCCTACATTCATCTCAGAGTCAGTGACTGACTTACTGAGAAATATTATTCTTCACTAACTGATTACAGCCCAATTGATGACTCGGTTAATTGTTTATTAGAGAAGAAATATGTTTCTATTGCTGGAATATAATTAAGGATTCCTTTTCTGATTGTCTGGTACTCATTTCAGTTTGGAACATTTCACTCATTTTGCCTTATATGTAAAAAGTGACACTACCAACCAAAACATGAATGAAAAAAATCTGTGCTAGTTATGAGGTGCATGGAGATTGGGCCCCCAAATGTAGGCCCAGCTAATCAGACTTGACTAACTAGTCTTAGTGCTTGCAAAGCCAGTCATGGAAGAATGCAATTGAACATCTGATGCAGGTTTATTATCCACCATGGGGCAGACAGGTAGTCAGATTACATTGTACTGAGGTATTGCATGCCATGTCTCTGTAGTGTGATGGCTGATCAACATTGGGTAGAGAATATATGGCCATGTCAAATCAAAAACTAGTTCAACCAGAAAAGGTGGCTGGCTGGCTCACAACTCTCAGTGCTAGTGCTGTTCAGGGCACTTCTAAGGCAAAGCTTCCCACAAGGGAGGGGAGCCTGGGTGATGTGAAATGCTAGTGGCAAATCAGGATGGGGCTCAACACAGGTCATGTGTTGGGTAAAGAGATCAACAGTCAAGGCTGGAGAGGCAAATGATGTACAAAAGACAAAAATGAACTAACAGTAGCACATCCAGTAACAACTAAAAAGTAAATAGGTTGCAATTTTATAGACAGTCTCAATGACAATTCACAGATGGAGAGGTTACAAATCCCAAATCCAAAATCTGTAATAAAATACCATACATTCAAAAAAAAAGAAATCCTAAAGAAACTCTAGAGTTAGCAAATTTAGCATTGTGGCTATAAGGAAACTAAGAGTTCTGAATGCAATACATCAAATGCAATCTCTGCGAATATTGCCACATGAATCTGTGATGCATTATTAAACAATAATAATCCATAAATTGCCTGATATTATACTGTTTAATGATACCAGAGAGTGGGTCATGCCATTCTTAATTACTCATTTGCTTAGAAATTTTGTCCGCTTCTTATTTTGTGATGTAGGTCTTGCAGAAAAATGCTGAAGGCATTAGCAACATACCCTTATTGAATGATCTACAGAAAATGCAAAATGGCACAGAATCCTATCTTGCCTTTTGTAGAACACTCCCATAAAGTAGTGCTACACCACTGTGAAAAAATGTGTGCTTTCTGACAATCACCCCTGTAAGCTAGGCTTTTTAAACTCATCATCTTATTTTGGCTGTTCCCGTTACGGGTCGCCACAGCAGATCATCTGTTTCCATTACTTCCTGTCCTCTACATCTTGCTCTGTCACACCATCCACCTGCATGTCCTCTCTCACCACATCCATAAACCTTATTGTAGGCCTTCCTCTTTTCCTGTTACCTGGTAGCTTCATCCTTAGCATCTTTTTGCCAATATACTCAGCATCCCTCCTCAGCACATGTCCAAACCAACGTAATCTTGCCTCTCTGGCTTTGTCTCCAAACCTTCCAACCTGGGCTGACCCTCTAATATACTTATTCCTAATCCTGCCCGCCCTAGTCACACCCAGTGCAAATCTTAGCATCTTTAACTCTGCCACATCTAGCTCTAACTCCTGCCTTTTTGTCAATGCCACTGTCTCCGACCCATATAACATAGCTGGTCTCACTACCCTCTTGTAGACCTTCCCTTTCACTCTTACTGGTACTCGTCTGTCACAAATCACTCCTGACACTCTTCTCCACCCACTCCATCCTGCCTGTACTCTCTTCTTCACCTCTCTTCCACGCTCACCATTACTCTGAACTATTGATCCCAAGTATTTAAACTCATCCACCTTCACCACCTCTACTCCTTGCATCCTCACCCTTCCTCAATCCTCCCTCTCATTCACACACATATATTCTGTCTTAGTCCCACTGACCTTCATTCCTCTTCTCTCTAGAGCATATCTCCATCTCTCCAGGGTCTCCTCCACCTGTTCCCTACTCTCACTACAGATCACAATGTCATCTGCAAACATCATAGTCCATGGGGACTCCTGTCTAATCTCGTCTGTCAACCTGTCTATCACCATTGCAAATAAGAAAGGGTTCAGAGGTGATCCTTGATGTAATCCCACCTCCACCTTAAACGCATCCATCACTCCCACAGCAGACCTCACCTCTGTCACACTACCCTCGTCCATATCCTGTTCCAAGCTTATATACTTCTCTGACACTCCCGACTTCCTCATACAGTACTACAACTCCTCTCTAGGCACCCTGTCATATGCTTTCTCTAAGTCTACAAAAACACAATGCAGCTCCTTCTGACCTTCTCTGTACTTCTCCATCAACACTCTCAGAGCAAACATCGCATCTGTAGTGCTCTTTCCCTGCATGAAACCATCCTGCTGATCACTAATCATCACGTCCCTTCTTAACCTAGCTTCCACTACTCTTTCCCATAACTTCATGCTGTGACTGATCAGTTTAATCCCTCTGTAGTTACTACAGCTCTGCACATCACCCTTATTCTTAAACATCTGTACCAAAACACTTTTTCTCCATTCCTCAGGCATCCTCTCACTTTCCAAGATTTCATTAAACAATCTGGTTAGAAACTCCACTGCCATTTCACCTAAACACCTCCATGCTCCCACAGGTATGTCATCTGGACCAACAGCCTTTCCATTCTTCATCCTCTTCATAGCTATCTTTACTTCCTCCTTGCTAATCCATTGCACTTCATGATTCACTATCCCCACATCATCCAACCTTCTCTCCCTCTCATTCTCTTCATTCATCAACCCCTCAAAGTACTCTTTCCATCTGCTCAAAACACTCTCCTTGCTTGTGAGTATGTTTCCTTCATTATCCTTTATCACCTTTACCTGCTGCACATCTTTCCTAGCTTGGTCTCTCTGTCTAGCCACAACCTTTTCTCCCTCCTTCATGTCCAACCTTTCATACAACTCTTCATATGCCTTATCCTTAGCCTTCGCCACCTCTCTCTCTTTGCCATGCACCTCATCTCCTTATACGCCTGTCTACTTTCTTCATCTCTCTGACAATCCCACTTCTTCTTTGCCAGCCTCTTTCTCTGTATACTGTCCTGTACTTCCTCATTCCACCACCATGTCTCCTTGTCATCCTTCCTCTGTCCAGTTGTCATACCAAGCACCTTTCTAGCCTTACTAGCTCTGCTGTAGTTACCCAGCTATTTGGTAACTCTTCACTGCCACCCAGTGCCTGTCTTAACTCATCCCTGAACTCCACCTCACAATTACCCTTTTTCAATTTCCACCATTTGATCCTTGGTGCTGCCCTCACACTCCTGCTCCTCCTCTTCTTGATCAACAATGTCATCCTACAGACCACCATCCTATGCTGCCTAACTACACTTTCCCCAGTCACCACTTTACAGTCTCCAATCTCCTTCAAACTGGCCCTCCTACATAAAATATAATCCACCTGTGTGCATCTTCCTCCACTCTTGCATGTCAACCTATGCTCCTCCCTCTTGTTAAAATACTTATTCATCACAGCCATGTCCATCCTTTTTGCAAAATCCACTACCATCTGACCTTCTGCATTCCTTTGTTTAACACCATACCTGCCCATCACTTCCTCATCCCCTCTGTTCCCTTCACCAACACACCCATTTAAATCTGGGTTAAACACCACTCTGTCACCCTTGGGTACAGTTATCACCACTTCATCCAACTCATCCAAAAGTTTTCTTTCTCATCCATCACACACCCAACTTGTGGAGCATATGCATTAACAACATTCATCATTACACCATCAATTTCCAGCTTCATAAACATTACTCTATCCGAAACTCTTTTCACCTCCAAAACACTCTTAGCATACTGTTCCTTCAGGATAACTCCTATGCCATTTCTCCTCTCATCCCCACCATAAACTACTCTGCATAAACATTGTTATAAATAGCACCTATAAAATATTTGACTTTCCTTATTTTATGCAAAGAAAGGAAAAAAGCTGAACCTTTGTAAATGATGAATTGTATGGTTCTATCTGAAGTTACAAGAATAACAGAAAAGTAGTTAGTCATAGTTAACTTGCAATGTTTGTAATTCATATACAACCGTCTTTCTTCTCTATCCTTATGTCATGTAATACCTCTATCTCTGTATCTCATCTCTTATGTTTTCACTGCATTCTAATATTCATTATTTAACTATCATATGACTATCTTAATTTACACCCCCATATACAATCTTTAACTTTCTTTCCTACTGCAAAAACTGTTATTTTCAAAATGGTTAAAGCACTTCATATCTTTAAATTCCATTCATGAATTCTGACCATATATCTGTCCTTTCTAGAAACCTTGGGATGAGTGCCTTCACAGGTTAAATGGTGTGTGCCAGGGTGGCATATACAACTGTGACTCTGAAAGAGTGGTATACCTTGCCATGTGTGACACCTGCACAGCATTTTATATTGGGAAGACTATTAATTATTTGAGCAAAAGGATATAACGACATGCTTATAGCATTAGAAAGAATAACAGTAAAAGTTAATTTACAAGACACTCAGGTGTTTGCCCTGGTTTCAAGTACTTTAAATTTTTAGTTTTAGAGCAGATTAAAGTTGGGATATTTCCTGGGGACTGGCAGAATTATCTATTGCAGAGAGAGATATTCTGGCGGCTGCATTTTGATGCCGCTAGTTTCCCTGGTCTTAATGACTCAATTTCTATTTACAGTGAACTTAAAAGAAGAGCAAACAACTGCTAAATAGGTGTTAACATGCAATGTTATTTGTTCTTTAATATTTTATCTTTACTTATTTACTTGTATATTTAGTGTTGTATTATTGTAATAATTTTGCTTTAAATTCTAGCAGGGATCTATAATTATGGCAACTTTTTAAACATAAATGGAAGGTTGTAATGCTGTTCTTGGTTCTTACGAAGTCACTTTGTGACAAAACTGCTTAACTTAACCACATTCCTGTGTTGGGATTTAATTAAAGTTACTGAGAGTGATTTTCGACTACTTGAACATTTTTTCCTTTTTTATTTATTGTTTTACATTCATTCCCGATCGTTTGCGTTTTACTCAATTACTTGCTACTTTGTTTTTGCATTAATATCGGGTATGTCTCAAGTCAACTCTCCTGTTTTAATGAGCAACACTTCTCATTCTACTCAATCTGGTGATCTCATGGCTTTGATTCAGCTTTTGACCCAGGCCTTGGTAAACTTCAATAATGTGTATAGGAGTGGAGGTGTACCTAACACTGACTGCAATTGTAGGCAGAGGAGGACCGCTGGAATTTCGACTATTAATTGTTTGGGTGCTAACGGTTATGGCAATAACTCTGTTCCTGGTGGTGGTGCTAACAAGGAAGATTTTTCTTCTAAAAGTCAGGTGGTCAATTGGCTTGACAACAAAGAGATCGATGCTGCCAGGGATATATTCAACACCAAGATGGTACTTATTTAAATCTAAATTAACTGATTATTGTGCTGGAAAGGAGCTTATTTAAATACAAAATGCTCCAGCTTGACAGCGGTTTCCTGGCAGAGAGTGTCAGGAGACAACAGGTTCCAAAAGGGTTATGTCTGTGGAAATTTCCAAAGGGTGTTGAACCGAATTTACCCTTTCATTTGGATCTGGTAGAACTATTTGACAAGATGGGCTTGGAATTAACCTGTCTGTTAATTAAGGACAATGAGAGGTGAATGGCCAAGTTGAAGGACACCATTTATAAAATGTCTGACTCTATTATTAGAGATTCAGATTTCCCAAGACAACGGGATCATTTTAACAATGTTTTTTGCTCAGTGGAGAGCAAATTAATACATTCCAAGGCCAGGAAAAATCGTGAATTGATTTGTGATGAAACTGACTATAAGAACCACACTGTTTATCCTGTTCCCCCTGGTGGTCCCTGCATGGATTCCATAGAGGCTCTATCCAGCAATTCTAATGGTGGTAATTAGGAAAATGGAAGGCAGGATGTCGAGCCCCCTTATGGGGATTTTTCCCTGAGGCAATCAGCAAGACTACAGGCCAAGAGGAAGGCACAGAATCAACAACATTCAGGGGGACTCCAATTTTCGATTGAAAAGGAAGAAATTTTACAGGAGGAACACACGTATCACTCATTAGTGTCTTCAGAAGGTAGCAACTTGGATTGTTTTGGCTTAGAAACATCGAGTTTGGATACTGGCACTTTTTCTGTTACATCTTTTTTGACTTTAATATATACAACTATACTAAGCTACCTGTGGGCCCCGAGCATCATAAAGTCTTTTTAAAGGGGTTCAGTTTTATTCCACTGGCAAAGCTTCTATAGAAGATGCAACATTAGATTTAACATTTTTTACAAGGAAGCTTAATCTTGGATTAATCATGGATGATAACTTATCCTTTAACAGTGGTCTAGCAGTCCCTAGGAGGAAGAGTATGGCAAATCCCCCTCTTCATTCTGCCCTCACAATTTTTGAAAAGATATGTGACAGAGACATTCATGTGGCTTTGACTAGTAAACAAAGGAAGAAAAAATGTTTTAATATGACTGCCAATGAAAGGGCACTTTTAAGTGGTTTCATTAAGGGCAATAGTATTAGATGTATGAAACCGGATAAAGGGGAAGGACTTGTTATAATGGACACCCATGATTATTCTGGGAGATTGTACAGCTTACTGATTGATACAGATGTTTATACGGTGGTGCCTGTTAATGAAATTAACATTGCACACTGAGCCATCAAGATTGCATTGGAAGATCTGCTGTTACTTGAATAAATTACTCAGAGTTTGTATGATTATTTGAGGGTGGAGCATTCTGTTACTCCTAAAATATTCAAAATTCCTAAGGTCTACTCCTCCATGGTGGATCCCCCTTTACGTCCAATCGTGTCTGCTCATGGTTCAATTACAGAATCCCTGGCTAAATGTATTGATTTCAAGCTCAAAAAGTTATTGCTTCCTTTCCTCCACATTGTCAAAGATTCATGGCATCTTATCGATAAACTGAGAAATGTGGATTCTGAGGGTTTTTTTCTTCTTGGAACATGTGACATCAAAAGTCTGTTTACTGTTATCCCACAAGAGGTGGGTTTGGACTGGTTGGACCAAATAGTGTCTAAATTAGATGGATTGGATTCAGAGAACTGATGACTGAACTCATGGAAATTGTTCTTTGTAATAATTTTCTGTCTTTTGACAGTAAATTTTTCAAAAAATCTCAGGTGTCGCCATGGGTGCCGCCTGCCCCCGCTTGTTTGCCAATATTGTATTATTGTGCTGGGAGCTGGATTTCATTTTCAAATGTCCTGAATATAAAAAATGCAGGGGTATTTTAGATATCTTGATGATTTGTTGATCGTTTGGGAAGGCTCACAAGATGAATTTCTTCATTTTGTGGAAAGACTGACAGCTAGTGCTACATTTCTTGAGTTTACATATGCTATTGGAGATGATAAAATTAATTATTTAGACATTGAGATTTCTAAGTTGCCTACTGGTGGGTTTGGGATGCAAATTTATTGGAAACCCATGTTTTGTAATGCCTTCCTTTCTTTTGACAATTGTCACCCCTTTCACCAAAAGAAAGAGGTAGTCAAGATTCAATTGATTAAAATTTCAAAGCTAACATCTGATGACAGTATTTGAAGCACTTTGAACTTCATAAGAGTATGTTTCTTGCCAAAGCATACCCCCTTGGTCTGTTTGAGAAATTGCAGGTGGAGATCTGGTCACATAGGAGGGATCGACATTCTGTGATCATTCATTTTGCTCTTGCACAACTTGTAGATAATAAGAGTATACCTGACCATAGAAATAACATGATTTTGCACTGCTCTTTAGATGCTGGTGACATTCAAACAATTATTCAAAGGAACTTGTACCTGCTTTCAAGTAATGCGGATATTAACAAACATTTTGCGGCTGCCCAACATTTACTTTTAAGAACAAAAGAAACATCAAATATTTGCTGGAAATGCAAGTGGTCAAGATGGTTGGACCACCTGTCACTAGGAAATGTGGGCATTGTAGCCAATGCCCTCTTATATGTGTATCACCTGGGGATGAGTGGCTTCACTGGTTAAATGATGTGTGCAAGGTGGCAAATACAATTGTGACTCTGAAAGAGTGGTATACCTTGCTATGTGTGACACCTGCACAGCGTTTTATATTGGGAAGACTATTAATTCTTTGAGCTAAAGGGTATATCAACATGCTTATACCATTAGAAAGCATGACAGTAAAAGTGCATTGGCAAGACTCTCAGGTGTTTGCCCTGGCTTCAGGTACTTTAAATTTTTAGTTTTAGAGCAGATTAAAGTTGGGGTATTTCCTAGGGACTGGCAGAATTATCTACTGCAGAGAGAGATGTTCTGGCAGCTGCATTTTGATGCCATTAGTTTCCCTGGTCTTAATGACTCAATTTCTATTTATAGTGAACTTAAAAGAAGAGCAAACAACTGCTAAATATGTGTTAATATGCATTGTTATTTGTTCTTTAATATTTTATCTTTTCGTATTTACTTGTATATTTAGTGTTGTATTATCGTAACAATGTTGCTTTAAATTCTAGGAGGGATCTATAATTATGATGCCTTTTTAAACATAAATGGAAGTTTGTAATGCTGTTCTTGGTTCTGTGTTTGGATTTAATTAAAGTTACTGAGAGTGATTTTCGACTACTTGAATATTTTTTTCTTTTTCTTTTATTGCTTTTCATTCGTTCCTGATCATTTGTGTTTTTCTCAAGAAATTGTTAAATCACTTCATATTTTAAAATTGCCTTCATGAATTCTGAACATATATCTGTCCTTTCTAGTAACCATATAGAACTGTGCATACAATGTTTGAATGTGTATTCAAATTTAACTTGCAATGTAAAATTCCTGCAATGTTACTTTCTACATGTAAAATGCAATGTGTTTCTGTATGTTTGCATTTTCTATTAAATGTGGAGCTTTTCTTCTTGAGCTTCTGCTGAAAATGGGCTGAACTGCAGCTGGCTTTTCCTAGTGAACAAAAATAAATTATCAAGAAGTATGCGTTGGTCTACATTTCCAGAATAGTACTCCGTGGTTCCCATCTTGTGAGTTCTTAGACTACTGCTGCTGTAGAATTTATTATACGTGGATGATTTCATTGCTACTGTGCAGACAGATCTGCAAAGTGAACATGGCACCCCTTATGTTATGGATTCTTAGTATGTTAAAAAGTTCTGGTCAAAATGCTCAAACATAATATCATTTTAAGTAAATCTCTGCGTAACATACAAAGCTATGTCAAACCCAGAGCTGTTGGACATTCTCCACGTAAAGAAATCCCAATCCCTCCAAGCTACATGCTCTAGGGACCCAAACCTTGTCACCACAATAAACAGAACATGCTGGAGGGATAAATTCCTGTCTCGGAGACTTCCCATACTCTGGAACAAACTACCTATCTATATCAAACAAAGCTCCTCATTAGCACTCTTCAAAAAAAATCTTGATGATTGGATGGGAGATAGGAAATTCACCCTGGGATCACTTCTGTGGCTCTGCTTGACAGGGGCACAGGAAAATAATTTTCTTGGGTGACAAAAGCCAGGGTACCATTTGGCTAGGCTTATATAGGCCCTAGGGCCAATAGCCTAGTACCTACCTACCTATGAACCTATGAACCTATAAAACTAAAATCATGATCATAGCTGCAGCATCTGTCAAAAGTCTTGTTATAAATGTTTGAATAAATGTGATAGAAAACCATTTAACCATTTATTAAGTTTTGTTGGTGCTTTTTTTATAATTTACAATGTAAAAGTAACTTCACTATTGCTGTGAGTAGATAAATTACTATGGATGTGATGACTCATGAAGAGGATTTTAAAAGTTAAAGCCCAAAACAGAAAATTTCCAGTGTTATGATCCAGAGAAATTAGAGTACAAGAAGGGTTATAACATTAAAATCTCTGAAGTACAGTTTTTCTAAATATATCATGGCTTATTCCATGAATTAAGCTGGAAGATTGTTCCATTTCTTCAGAAAGGGTGTATTCACTTAACTCCAGTGACATTGCTATCTCTCAAGTGAAAGAAACTCACAGGCTGTTGACTGCAATTGTTTGGAAATTGCAGCATTGTAATTATTTATTGAATCAGTAGTACAAATACATTCCTCTACAAATCCCTGAAGAAATAAAAAACAAATGGTTTGATTATTTCCATAAATAATCTGATCAGATAAGGTAAGATTAATGTGGCTCTTGGCTCATCTAGTACAAATTTCCTACAGCTACCAAACTGGGAACCCAATGTGTGCATTGCTTGTAGAAGGAAGTGAATGGCTGGTTACTTCATCCCAGAAAAATACAGAGACTGCTGTGAGTCAGTGCAGAAGATAACATAAATAACACTGTTGCTGCATATATATGTATGTGCCTCCTGTGTTTGATTGAAGGTATGTTTGTTTCGACAAATGCAGGGGTGTCATTTAATGTTGACAGTATGGATGACCAAATGGTAAATATATCAAAGGCATGGAATGTTGATACAGATAAGGGGGGTTGGGGCACATGTGTATGTGTGTGTGTGTGTGTGTGTGTGTGTGTGTGTGTGTGTGTGTGTGTGTGTGTGTGTGTGTGTGTGTGTGTTTGCGTGTGTGTGTGTACACTGGGATTAGGGTCAATGATGAGTGAAGCATAAGTGTTATGTGTTTATGTGTGAATTTGTGTATTTTGTTAGGGTAGGGGATAGATGTAGTGTTGCTTGTGTCTGTTTGCGAATGTTTGTGTGTGTAAGTCTGTCTTGTGTAGTGGCAGTATTAAAGGGAGGTTTTAATGATGGCAAGGAATAGGGTTAAGTTGGGAGAAGGGGTGGAATTGGGGTTAGCACCCATTAGTAAGGTGTTGTGGTGGAGACATTTTTTTTGCTTGCCATCAGTCATGCAGATAGGCCTCTTTTTGTCTCAACATCAGTCATATGAATGTCCCTTCACCTTGCTCAGCATCAGTCATGTAGATATGCCTACTTACTGCCTATTCTGAGCCATTTGGGTGGACCTCCTTCCTGTCCAGTGATAGTCTTGAGAATAGATATAATTCCAGCCCATCATCAGTGAGTTGGGTGAGCCTTCTTTCTGATAAGCATCAGTCATTTGACTGTGAATCCTTCCTGCACAGCATCAACCATTTGGATAGGCTTCCTTCTAATACCAAATGTCAGTCATGTGGATGACCTTCTTTCTTGCCCAACATCAAGCATATGGATGGCACCTTTGGTAGCAATCATGTGGATGCTCCTCCTTCTCCTCCTTCTTCCCACCCACAATTAGTCATGTAGATGGGCCCCCTTCTAAACCAGTGGCAGTCTTGTGACTGGGAATCCTTCTTGCCTATCATCAGTGATCTAGATTTACTTTCTTTTGGACCAGTATCAGTCATGTGGATGGTCTTCTTTCCTGTCCAGCATTAGTCATGAAGATGGACCTCCTTCCTACCAGCATTAGTCATGTAGAGGGGCCTAATTTCTGCCCAACAAGAGTCATATGGATTGATCTCTTGCATATTCAACATCAATTATGTAGATGAGCTTCCTTCCTGCCCAGCATACGTCATGTGGCCAGGCCACCATCCTGCCCAGCATCACTCCTGTAGATGGGCCTGTGTCCTGTCCAAAATCAGTCATGTTGATGGGCCTTATTCTTGAAAACATCAGTCATGTGGTTAGGTTGCATTTCTCCACAGCATCAGTTATGTGAATGGGCTGTTCATCTCCCGCATCAGTCATACAGACTGGTCTCCTTCTTACCTGGCATCAGATATGTGTCTGGAACTCCTTCCTGACCAGTTTCTGTCATGTGATTGGGCCTATTTCTTGCCCAGATTTAGTCATGTGGATGGGCATTCTGCTTGGTCAGTACCAGTCATGTAGATGGGCCTCCTTTCAGCACACAATCAGTTATATGAACAGGCCTCCTTCCTGACTAGTCTCAGTAATGTAGATGGTCCTCCTTCCTACACAGCATCAGTTATGCAGTTCTGTCACCTTCTTGTCCAGTATCAGTGTCAGTTGTGTGAATCGGCCTCTTTCCTACCCATCATCAGTGAACTGGATGGGCCTTCTTCCTGACCACCTTCAGTCATGTGGCTAGCCTTCCTTCCTGCACAACATCAGTCACGTGGCTGGGTCACCTTCTTGCCCAGCATCCATTATGTGATTGGGCCTGTATAGTGTTGAGCATCATTCATGGGATCCATGTTGACTAATAAACAGTAGTTTCAGCAAATACAAATGTACTGAGAGCCATTTACTGAAACTACTTGCATCAAACCATGGACACATATGCTTTTACAAGGGGATGCAACTCCAACCTTGTATTTATCATCTCTGAGGTAGCACAACAGTGGAGAATGGATATGACTTCATTGCCAGTGGAAGTCATTTCAGCAAATGGCTCACAATCTATTTGTCTTCACCAAAACTAAGCTATATGACTTAATATGAACCCTATTCATGTGGATGAGCTTCCTTGCTGCCCAGCAACAGTCATATGGATAGGCCATCTTTGACTGTTAAACAAACAGTTTTCATACCACTTTAGTTAGAATAACATCACCATAGTTATTCCTTCCTCACTTATGGGAAGAAGCCCATTAAACTTACTCAGAACTAAACTGTATTTATTTATTTTTCATAGCTTTGAGGATGAGTCATGGCGGTCCATGTTGCATGAAAGATTTTATTAAAAAATGATAAAACCCAAGCATGGTGTTATATAATAGTTTCCAATATGCTAAAAGGTAAAATTCAAAAATGCTGTATAATTGTACTTTCACACAAAGAATATCACAGGGATAATCAACAACTGAAAATCTTTCATTTTAAACTAACAAACTGCTTAATGCACTAGTAGCAAGCATCTGCTACAGTTTATGCTACACACAAAATGCTAACATACTTCAGTTCAAACTGCAAAATCATAAATTCAATACTGACATAAAGCACTGAAGATCCCTTTCACCCTATTCTAGCTATAACTTTGGAGCTGATTTGGGTAGCTTCCCAGGGCACAAAGCAAAAGGGAAGCTCTAGGGCAAACCAATAAAATAATTAGGTTCATAGGTTCATAGGTTCATACTAGGCTATCTGCCCTAGGGCATTTATAAGCCTAGCCAGAATGTGTTTGGCTTTCGCCACCCATTTTAAATTTATTTTGCTATGCCCTTTTTCGAGGTTAGTATACTGTGCCTCTGTCTAACAGTGACACAGAAGTGATACCTGGGGTAAACCTACGATCTCCCATCCACTCATCAAGATTCCTCTTGAAGAGAGTCAATGAGGGACTCTGCCTAACCTGGACTGGGATTTTATTCCAGAGTGAAGGGAGCCTCTGGGTTATGAATCTGTCCCTCCAGCATGTCCTATTTATTTCAGTGCTGAGGTTCAAGTCTCGAGTGCGTAGCTCGATGGGATTTGGATTTTCTGAGGTGCAGCATGTCCATTAATTCCGGGTTGGACATGGCTTTATACGTCAGGCACAGATCACCTCTGAACAGGCGGTATGCCACTGAGTAGAGCTGGAGTTTCTTTAACTGGGCAGCATATGGCATCTGTTTGAGCCCTTTGATCCTCTTGGTGAGGTACTTTTGGGGTCTTTCCAGTTGCTGCAGGTGTCTGGTAAGGTACATCCCAAAAGGGGCATTGTACTCAATTATGGGCCTGATGAGGGATGAGTAAAGAGGCACGATGACCTCCCCTGATCTAGATGTGAATCCCTTCATGATTAGGTGGGCTATATAAAATGTTTTTCTAACCACTTTGGCCACATGGTTGTCAAATGAGAGATTGCTATCAACTTGGGTCCCCAGGTCCCTAATTACTTCTTCTGTACTTAATGGATTACCACCTATGTGGTAATTTGTGGGCACTTTGTTTTTGCCAAAGGGGACGACTATACATTTTTTGGCATTTAGCTTGAGGCCATGGCTCTGGCACCAGTTGTCTGTTTCTATGAGGCCCTTTTGGAGGATGCTTGTGTCAGCTGGAGAGTCGATTATGGCACCCAGTTTGCAGTCATCTGCGAACTTGGTCAGCCACAGTCCTTCCTTGTTGGCCTGTACCTCCGAGAAATATATACCGAACAAGAGAGGTCCCAGGACTGAGCCTTGTGGGACACCACTTGTAACTGGTTTGGAGTCTGACATGGCTCCAGCAATTCTAACCATGTGGGTTCTGTCCTTGAGCCAGTTTGCAATCCATCTAGTGACATAGGGGTTTATATTTAAGCTGGTGAGCTTATCTATAATGCCAGAGTGGGGTATTGTATTGAAGGCTTTTGCAAGGTCCAGGTAGGCTGTGTGGACCACCTTCCCCTCGTCAATCGCCTTGGTGACTGTTTCAAAGAAATCAACCAGATTTAAGAGGCAGGATCTGCCCTTAACAAAGCCGAACTGGGTAAGATCCAGTGTCTGTAGGTCCCCAATATCTTTATTTATGAGGTCCATGATGATCCTTTCCATAGCGTTGCAGACCAAGCTAGTCAGGCTTATGGGGCGATAGTTTCCAGGATCCATTGAGGCACCACCTTTATGGAGAGGGAGCACTGTTGCTGTACGCCACTCTTTGGGCACATATCCTGTAGTAAGGCTGAGAGTGAACAGTAGTTTTATGTTTGGGTTTAGCTCTTCTTGGAGTTCATGTAGGACGCAGCCCGGGACACCGTCTGGTCCCATTGATGCTGTGTTTTTTGCTTTGGAGAGGGCAGCTCTTACCTGAGCATCTGAGATGTCAGGGGGGCAGCACTCTGCTGGGATAGATATTTGCCCTTTTGGTGGGGGGGGGAGTTTGCACTGAACCTGTCAGCTAGGATGTTGGCAATGTCTGTGGGTTCAGTGTATTTTTTGTCATTTTGGACTAATTCTGAGCATATCTGGGAATTACCACCCAGGTTCCTAACATAGCTAAAGAAAGCCTTGTGATTATCCTTAGTGTCCTGTGCAATTTTTCTCTCGAAGCTTGCCTTAGACAATTTTATGAGCGCCAGTCGTTTTTTGCTAATACTGATCAGTGATGCCTTAACTTTTTGGGATTTTGCTCTATCATGTAGTAGTTTCCTCCTTCTATTGTATAGTTTGTTTATGGCTGGGGTCTACCAGACAGGACATCTGCCTTTGGAGGATTGGGTCTTGGTTTTATTTGGGATCACATAATCCATGCATTCCTGAAGGTGTTCATAGAATGTGTTTATAAAGGATTCTGCGGTCTGGGCCGTATTTTCCACAGGCCCGGGGGCTTTGAAGGATTCCACCTCGGTTTTGAGGAGTGTGAAATTTGCTTTAGAGAAGTTTTTCACTGTGGTTTTCTGGGCAGGGGGTGGGGTCGGGATGTGAATATCCAGTGAGATTAGTTTATGGTCTGATCTTACCAGTGAGGGATACACTTCTGGTCTGGAGCACAGAGTCCCCATGTTGGTGATGATCAGGTCCAGTATGTTTTCCCCTCTTGTGGGAGTGGTAACAAGTTGTTCCATAGCATTTGAGTTTATAAATTCTAGGAACCTTTGGGCTAGGGTGTTGGAGCTAGAATAATGCTCCCAGTCTATGTTTGGGTAGTTGAAGTCGCCCAATATAATGGTGTTTGGAGAGACCTTCATATTTTCCAGTCTTCTCAGGAAGGCCGAGTGGGGTTCCTGGGTTTGGGATGGTGGTCTGTAGCAGGCTATAAACTGGAAGGCAGTTTTACCCACTGTTAGTTGCACATGGATAGTCTCTGATGCTTCGTGCTTTGCCACCAACCTGGAGGTGTGGGTATCTTTGATGAATATCGATACTCCCCCTCCTTTTGTGGTTCGGTCCAAGTTTTGGGGCCGAAAAGCACGTTATGAGGTACAACCTGTTAGTGCTGGGGTGCTCTCTGGAGCCCTGAACCAGGTTTCTGTTACTGCACAGATATCGATGTTCTCCATGCTAAGGAGAGTTTCGAGTGCATGCATCTTGAGGTTTAGACTTCTGGCGTTGAGTAGCATTACTCTTAGTTTCTTATCCCTTGTGATACCTATGGAGGTGGGTTTGTCTTTTAATCCTTGCCTAAAAAAGGCACTATGGGGGTAGCAAGAGCCTTTGCCAATATCTGAAAGCCCAGGGGTGACAGGTGCAAGCTGTCCCTAGCGAAGCATCATGGCTTGTCGAGCATATCATCCCAAGCTGACAGGCATTGGATCCCCTTTGAATGACACCAGTACTTAAGCCAGTTGTTGAAATTGATCATCTTGTCTTCATATTGTGGCATCATTCTTGGTGAGGGTAAGATGCTACTCAAGGTCAGGGTCATACTGGCCTGGGCTATATGCTCAGAGAGCTCCTTTATGTCTCTTTTCATGTAGTCCAGGGAGGTACGTCTCAGGTCATTCACACCAGCATGGACAATGACTGAGTCATTAAGCCACCATCTCCACCAGCTACTGAATTTAATTGTATTTTTTTTTTATTTTGACACTGCTGACTCATTTAAGTTAGCCGATGTGCTGAACATAACAAGTGTTATAGAAATTAGTTTATTTTTACCTAAAACATGGTGTTTAATGATAGATGTTGCAAGCATCTGCTTTGATACTCACAGTAGCTGGTGGAGAGGGTGGCTTAATGGTTAAGGTGCTTGCTTTCCAAACAGAAGATGCAGGGTTTGAGATTCAGAAGGGATAATTGGCTAGGCTTAAAATGGCTCTCAAGGGCAGTTTGCCTAGTACTAATCTATGAACCTGTACACATTCAGTCATTGTGGAGATATGACCCTTTCCTCAAACCCCCACAAAAATAGAACCTATTAAGAACTTTCATCAGGAGTTGATCAAAACATTTATAATAACCTTATTACATTTGTTACAGCTTCTTTGTAGTTCTGTTTTTCTGGTTTGGTTTGAGTTTGACATTAAGGATGCAAACTTATAGCATTTTACAGATGGTTATCACTATTTTGCATAGCTGTCAACTGCTCCACATTTGGCTGAGCTTTTTGATTTCAGCCCTCAAAAGAGAGTCTCCTCTTTGACTGAAGATGGCTCTTATTTTCCATTTTGTCACTGCTTGGAAAGCCTATGAGAGAACCTCCTCAGAGATGAAAGACCAATAATGGGTGTGCTACATATTTCATGCTTCTGCAGTGTATTCAAAAACAGTAACACAGGTCGCTTACTGTGTATTTTCTTGTCCTTTTTTAATGTGGGCTTGAATTCATAACTTGGATGGTGAACTCATATTCTTCATGGGTAAGGAGAAAGGGACATGAATGTGAGGTGGCAGTGCAAGTGTATTTCTAGTGCAGCTATGTGATATATAACTAGTAGAACTACAAAGTTTTTAATTTTACAGGCTGTGACATCAACGGAACAAATTTAGATGATATGTTCCCAGCCTCTAAGAAATATGAATTTACTGAGATATATTAGAACAGTGAGTACCCAAAATTTCAATGTTCATAAATTTGATCCCATGTTATAGAGATGGCGCATGAAAGTGCCATAAAATTAAAACTGAAAGCATCATCACCCCATGTTTTTGCTGGATATTAGCCCTTCTGCAAACCCCACCTCCTGCTGCTTAAATATACCAACTCTGAGATCACACTTCAATTAAGAATGGGCAAAACCGGAATCCTAGCTGTGACATGATCTCACCCAATCACTCACTTGCACTGTGTGATTTTTTTTTCAGTTTTTTGGCACGTTTTTACTGTGTTTTTTTCTTAAAATGGGACCGATGGTATGATTGTTGGCATTTTGGTGTGCTAACATAGAACCATGGCTCTCAACTGTACAGATTTTTGGAAAATGTTCTGATTTTTGCCTCATATTTTTGCTCTCTTCCTCATAAAATTTGTGGTTTGCTGACAAATCATGCTGGACTGAAGTCACTAAATAACATCATACATTTGAATTTCAGACTTAATATCTTTTAGAAAATGCATGCTAATACAAATTTGGTTAAACTTGCAACTTTTTAAGTTTATAAGAGTAATATTTAAAATGTGCCCCTATTTTTGGGCCTTTGTCCCCACATTATTTCAGGGTTTGCCCAGATTTCATGCACTAAGAGGTTGAGAGTTATGCATAGAACTGAATTGACACATAAGACATTTTTAAGTTCTGTTATTTTGGATCCTCTGCTATGACCTTTGATAGTCTTCTGCTATAGTTTTGAAAGCTGAGATGTTGAGAGGTATGTTTTTTTCTTTATATATGAAGTTTATAACAGACCGATTTGTCTAGGGACAACTTCAAGTGGGGTTAGATAAATAGAGTAGTAGGAATTAGGAGGCTAGGGTTAAATAGGAATGAACGATGTTTGGGGGGAAATGAGGTATGGGTAGGGAGGGGCTAAAAAGATTTTAGGCAAGTGTAACTGAGAAGGAGTCACATTTTTGACTTGTACTTGCTACTGCAAATATTATGCCCTTGACATCCTGTAGGTACTGCTGCATGCAGGTAAGCCATGGATAACACAGGGTATGGTGGCTCATTGTAGCACATTAAGACATGATGGCAGGAGAGCAGATAATTTTTATTATTATTATTATTATTATTATTATTATTATTATTATTATTATTACTTGGGACTGTGTGATTTCTGGATTTTTTGACAAGTCAGGGAGGAATGAGTTCACTCTAGGCTGACAAGCATTGGAGTTAGACTTCACGTCCTTTAGGAAAATGCATGGTGGCAAAATCCTGCTGTTTTGGCTGTTGTGTGTGTCAGAGTGTTTTAAATTACTCCATAATGTGAGGTTTTGCCACCCTCATGCCTTATATTGGCTTTGTTCGGATTTTGGATCAAGAGGTTGAGAGCTATAGTTGCCAGTGTGATCACTGGGATTTTTGTGGCCAGGGTTTGTTTCAGAATGCATGTTGCCTTGGTGCACAGGGCTTCATGCATTGTTGAGCTGTTACCTCCATGTAGTTGTCATGGTTCTTAGGACTGTTTATGGCAGCCCATCGGGTTAGTGTTGGTTGCGGTGCCTTTTGTGAATGCAGCCCTCGTTGTGTCACTTTGCTAATTAAGATAAGCCCAGTACTGCAGGGGCAGGATGCGTTTGGGTAGGTACTTTAAATGTGGCATGTCAGGGTCTCTGTGGGTGAATTCTGCTGTTTGTTTTAGTGGTGGTTAGAGTTCTGATGATCAGTGACTATGGTTGAGGGTCCATTTCTGCCATTCAAGGTTTGGATTTCTTTTCACGGATTTTGGAGTGTGTATGAGTGATGGCCCATTATTGTACATGCCCATGGTGGGCTTAACTGGCGAGGGCTAGGCTGTTTAACAGAGCAGAGTCCTGTCTTCAGATTAAATTAGCAGGAGTGATTGCTCTTATGTCAAAAGGAGAAATCATTAATGAGCTGTAGCAGGAACTCCATGCATTATAGAACTGGGTTGGTAGAAATAATCGTATAATGGAAAAAAAAAAAAAAAAAAACAAATAAATAAAGGCCAGAAGCATTCCCCTCAACGGTACAGATTTTCACAGACTGGACAGATTTGTGCCTCATACTTGGTCCATTCTTCATAAAATTGTGGTTTTCTGGCAATTAGTAGCAATCATTAAACTGACTTTCAGATTTCATGCCCTGTCATATGAAGGCAAAACCTATTTTATCAGCTTTCTAGAAATATTGACATGCTGGGAAAGTAATGGTGCATGCACTAAGTTGTGGTGTTTCATTAAGGAAGTCAGTTCATACAAATAGTACGGATGTTAAGTTTGCTGCCAGGTTTCCGGCTGGATAAAAAACACGGGTGGGGAGGAATAGCTATGGCTGCACCTTGCCATCTTTGGCAGTTTGTTAGACATGCCTCTTGGCTGTGTATGGCTAGAGTGACTCTGTTTTATGACAGACTGATGGAGATCACGGGAGGCTGTGTTTACATATACATATCAACAGTACAGATTTTCATGGAATGTATGGATTTTACATATTGTGTATTAGAGTCTAAAGGCCAGCTAATGTTAATGTCACCTAATAGAATAATGTCTAGACTTTTGTTTGATCTTAGCCAGAAGGGAATTTGGTCCGTTTTCATAAGTGTGGGTTTTATGGTTAATTATTTGGCGATCATTGCGACTGAAGTTAGTAGCTAATGACAGACATTTGAGTTCAGACTTTATACTCTACTGTAAATGCATGTTACTAAAGTTTATGATGGGGATAGGATTTTTTTTTTTTTTTGTGGTCTGGAATGGGAGCCAAGTAATTGGCAGATCAGGTGCATGCATAGGAAGTTGCAGCAGCCTGTCTAGTTGTTACTTCATATTTGGATCTGGGTCTCTTAACGGTAAACATAGTGTGACTAGAGATGATGAGGAGAATTAAGGATACACTTGAGTTTTGCCTCAAGGTACTGCTGACAGGGGTCATGCTTGGATTTGAGTTTGGGGAGATTTGTTCATTGTTTACTGTACGGGCTTTCCAAGAGATTCTGGCACGGGACCATAAAAGCTACCATCTTCTACATGTTCTGTGTAATGCTAGCAGTCATAATGGGGGAGGTGGGGGTTGGGGCACTTTTTTGATTCTGGGTATAAGGCACCAGCCTCTTTTTCACCATGTAGGTAGTTTGGGGGGGGGGGGGGTTGCCCGGGAGAGAGATTTAAAAAAAAAGACAGCTGGTTTCAGTACAGTTAATGCTTGGCTGGTGATATACATATTGTGTAAGAGGTGCACAGTACAGTTTTCCTACGTGTAGAGAGGGTTTCTGAGAATATGGTATTGTTCAGTTCTGTAGGTGTTGGGGCTCTCTTTGTCTTTGCTTTCCAGAATGCGGATTCCTACATTTTACATCACTCTGGGTCTATTTGCAGGTTTTAAATATTTTATAGGTATTTTCTAAATCTGACCACACGGTATCTGGCATCTTGAAGTGTTTCTGTATTTTTAGTTTGGCCCAAGTTATCCCCAACATACAGTGCTTAGCAGAAAAGTTATGTCATGCAGTTTCTTTCTTCATAAAACTCTTGTCACTGCATTGGTTACAGGCTTGGGGTGGTTGCAGACTGTGATTGGCAGCTCATAGCAGGAGACTTGACTCAAGGACTGTTTTCTTGTTTTAGCCTTTACTTTTGTATGGGTAGGGGAAAGATTAGTGAGCCATGACAGCACAGTGTGGGTGGGTTTTTAGGACAGTCATGGTGATGTCAATGGGGGGACCATGGTTGGCAGGACAGTACTTACTACATCTACTAGGGGAGGGCACAATTGATATGTTATCTGTTAACTCTTTCAGTTGCTATAGGGGATTGGGATGGTTACATACAAAACTTATTTCTTTGTGCTCAGAAGCCTGATAAAATTGTGTGTGTGTGTGTGGGGGGGGGGGGGTGTTTCGTGGGTCATGAGTTTGACTGCCTGAGGGAGGCAGTCCATTCGGTTGAGTTGTGTATGGCTGAAGCTGGCTGAGAGCTGGGGAGGTATATGAAGAGGGCTAGGTTGTGACAGACTGTTTCTGCTTCATATGACTCACATTTCATTTTTCTTTGCAGATGGCCATGCTATGCTGGGTCTTTCACAAGTTGGAGGGTTATGCAATGAGGTAACAGATGGTACAGCGCAGAGGTCATATCAGCTTATGGTGTGAAAAATGTGGTATTATCAGGTGATGGATGCTACTGTAAGTTGGTTTGACTGATGGATCGGCATGGATTGTGCCCACAGGTGGTGATACAGTTTTGCCTCTACATTTTGGCATGAGTTGGTGCAGCATGTGAGTGTTGCTGGGACAGGTAAGGAGGATATATGTCGAGAGATCAGTGAAGCGGGTGTTGTGGTTTAATTATGGGGAGATTGGGGCCTGTCCTCAGATGGGATATTGTCCTAATGAATAAGGTTGTTTAGTCCTTTTTCAGGTTAGGGGATTTTGGGATGTTAATTTCCCTTTGGGTAGAGTTCACGTCGAGCATGGAGGATACAGCCTTTCCCTTGTCATTATCATTTAGTTACAAGGAGCGGGATTTTATTTTGGTAGGTGGCAGGTGGTTTATACACGCTCAGTGGGTGGGTAGGTATGTGGAGGTACAGGCGATAGATGAGGAAGGCATGTTGGGTATTCGCAACAGCCAAATTTTGTTAAGTGAGTAATAGATGGGATTGCCTTATGGAATTGTATTAAATTAAGGAGTGTGGGGGTCAGTTTGTAGGGCTAGTTCTTTCTTATAAGGAATGTCTTGTTTTTGAAGTGCTGGTGAGGTAGGAATGGCGGATGGGTAGCTTAGTACGACCAGGGAAAGACATTTGAAGGAGGGATGTGAGACTTTGATATTGGTTCCAATCTAGCAGGCATCATACTTTAGCAGGTGTACTTGGTGTAGTAGGATCCATTTTCTCTTGGTTAATATGGCAGTGGTATGGGTTGTTGGTGCTGCTAGCGGAAAGTGTTAGGTTATAGGGATTAGATGCGTGGTAGATGCAAGTTGGTAGAACTCTGACACTAAGGGCAATGTTTAAGGATGGCACTTATGATCTCAACATTTTTAAGAAACCTAGTGTTTATATCCCACCTAGTAATGCAGTCATTGATTTATTCATTGATCTATGTGAAAAACAAATTAAAGAAAGACATGCAGCTAATGATTTCAATGTATTTTGTAATTTGACAACTTTTGAACAACATGCTCTACAAGAACTTAGGAATCTCACTAGTATTGAGTTTTGCCATGCAGATAAGGGTGGGGGCACAGTTGTACTAGATAGGGATATGTATATAGCAAGTATGTTGAAGCTATTACAGAATGGAGATACTTATAAAAATATAACTCTATCAACAGTGAAGGCATTTGTAGATAGGACACAGTTTTTTGTCTTTGATCTTTTATTAACTGGTATGATATCAGATCCTCTGTTTGAATATTTTAAAGTGGATACATCTACAATTCCTATGATTTATGGTTTCCCCAAAGTGCATAAAGACTTGACTAATCCTCCAATGCGGCCCATTGTATCAGGTAGAGGGTGGGTGACTGAGCCCCTCTCTATTTTTGTTGAACAGAATTTACATCCCATTCTTGAATGTGCCACTGTCCTTAGAGAGACTAAGGATTTTCTTAATGAATTGAGCACACAGATGGAATCTATAAAGAATATCTGTTGGTTTGTGACCCTTGATATTGAGTCACTATTTATTGTAATTCCTAATACTTGGGGCATAGAAAATATTAGGAATTTGTTAATGGGATAAAAAGGTTTGCCCCAATAGGACTAAGTTGCTCTGTTCATTGTTAGAAATTATCCTTGAAAACAATGTGTGTATGTTCAACAATGAATATTACATGCAGAAGGTTGGTGTGACTATGGGCACAGCTTGTGCCAACAGCTAATCCAACCTTTCATTGGTACAATGGGAGAGGAGATTTGTTTTATCTGTTAATGCATATAGTGAGTCCATCAAATGGTATAAGAGATTTGTGGATGATATTTTTCTTTTGTGGTAGGGCACTGAACAAGATTTGCTTGATTTTCTTAACTACTTCAACAATGTAACAAACGTTCTTAGGTTTACTAGTAAACATTCACTTGCAGAAATTGACTTTCTAGATATTAAGGTAGAAAGAGATGCATTATGTATATTGACTACTTCACTCTATATGAAACCAGTGAGGAAAAATAAAATTTTACATAATAAAAGAATGCATCCTACACATACTAAAAGAAATGTATTAAAAAGGCAGATTTTTCGAATCATGCGGCTCTATAACGATGATAGGTTATTGAATGAGGCACTAATGTTGAAAGAGGAATTTATAGAGAGAGGTTATAAAGCACATGACATAGATAAGTCTATACAAGAGGCATGGAAGAATAGACAAGGGAGATGTAAACCATACTATTATAATAATGAGCAGACATCGATAATGAATATAAATGAAAATGTGGAGAGTCTACACTTGAATAGTACAAGGAGAGTCGACAATAACATTCGTATGCCTTTGACTTTTTCGAGTAACATACAATTAGTGTGATGTCATTAAGAAAAATTGGGGTATTCTCTCTATGGTTAAAGAGTTGGATGGAAAAATCAAAGATTCACCTCTTTTTTCCTTTAAAAGGAATAAGTCACTAAAGGACCATTTATGTTATAGGGCATTAGATACCCACACATATAATGTATCGGATAGATTAGGTACATATATTTGTAGGAGGTGCACAGCCTGCCCCCACATTTATGTGGGTGGGAAGTTTGTACATCCAAGTACAGGATTTAATTTTGAGGCCACATTCTATGCGAATTGTCGTACCAACAATGTTGTTTATTTTGGTTTCTGCACAGAATGTTTTGCTTCTATGTAGGAAAGACTAATCGCCTGTTTAAAGACAGAGTTTTAGAACATCTCAGGGATATCATGAATGGAAAAGAGAACAATGCAGTAGCAATGCATGTTAAGAACAATGGTCCCTGCATAAATTTAAGTTTTTTGTTCTACAGAAAGTATATGAGAGTGTGAGAGGGGGCAATTTTAAAAACCATACTGAGGCGACAGAACAGCAATGGATTATTAGACTTCAGGCAGACAAGTCACCAGGGCTTAATAGCATGGTGTCTTTAAAACCATTTTTTAAAAAAATAGAGCCCTGAAACATTGAGTGTTTTCTCTCCCCTATATAATATTTATATTTTAACACTATTCAATGTTTATATGGTTGTTCATAGCTGAATATTCTATATTCTAACATTTTAAACATTCATTTATGTACTACTTTTTAGATATACACATATGGCTTTAAGGAAGGTAATGACAGTTGTAATGTTTTAATTAATGCTTTTCTGTGATTGGCATGTGTGATTTTTGAATTGTTTTAAATAAGTGCTTTATATGGAGTTTTTTGTATCAGTCTGAGGAAGTGGAGTTGATACATGAAACTTACTGTTTTTTGCTTTGTATTAAACGATTATTGCTGTCAGCTGTGTGCTACCAACGTTTATTTTTTCTGCAATTAGATGCGTGTTGCAGGAGCCATAGGGTGGGGGTGTTGTGAGTTGGGACAAATTGTGTTGCGGTTGTCGGGGTAGGAGATTCGTGGGATGGATTTTGAGTATATTCGTTGGGTATGTGAACAACGTGGGGCATTTTTGTTGGGTAATGAGGATTTACCAGTGACTGCTACAGTGGTAGGATTGTTAAGGTTATGTAAGTTTTTAACTCTTGAGCAGTGGTGCATTTGCTGGACAGTTTATGGTTGATTTGTTAATGTGAATGTTAGTGGATATTGGCACTTTCAAGGTAAGTGATTTGCAAGGGGTGGTGGTTCACAAATAGAGGATCATGGGTCTATGATTAGGGTGGTCTTTTCATAGGTTTGAAATCATTAACAAGGTGTTTTTGGGTGCCAGATGTTGTTTTTATAAGGGCATTGGCCATGATGCCAGGATGAGTATGCAATTGATCCATTATAAAAATTTATTTTCATTTAATCATTAGTAGACCAATTGGGGGGAATAAAAAAGGGGGTGTTGCAGTGGGTCATGTTGGTATATCAGTTACATGGCCTCATTTCAGGCTGTATTGGACTTCCTCCACTTTTGGTGGCTCACTGAATAGGTATTGACAAAGATATGGGTTATCAGTCATTGGAGGGTGTTTTGTTGGTCATGACATGCTAGGATGTTATTGAATGTTTATTTCAGAAAGTTGGTGACATGGATTACTGCAATATTGATTTGAAGGAGGTGTCATTTGAATATTAATAGGTACATTGGTCAGTTAAACAGAGCTGCAGTTAGACATGTTGGTGAAATTGGAATTATGTTCTGTGAACTCATGTGGTGGTTACATCCATTGGGCAGGTAAATGGGGCTGCAATCTGATGTGAGGGTATGCTGTGGCCTCTGGATGGTTTCAACTGAAGAAGTTTCATTTGATTATTATAGTATTAGGTGGTAAAATGGGGTTATTAGGTGGCATGATGGAATGCAGTTGTCTTTGCGTGGTTTTGAGGGCCAGAGGATTTAGTGTTTGGATGATCCATTTAGTTGGTAATGACCTGAGAATCATTGCAAGGACTACATTTGCTGTTGGGGAAGGATTATTTAGATCTTGTACAGTGGTAATGCTACATTCTGAGGTTATGGTTTGTTACTTTAGCATAGGAGAGGGATCACGGGTTGGCTTTCAGTTGTTAGGCGACTGGCTATATTCGTTGGTTATGTGACAGGGTTTTAGGAAGGATGACACAGATCCAGTTTGGTAGAGAAGATGGGGTACACTGAATGATGTTTGCCCTAAGGCCTTAATGTTGGTTAGGTTGTTGGAAGTTTGGTCGGAGAGAGGGGGAACAGCCTGGTCAGGCTGGTGGGTGGAGAAGAGGGGCAGGCTTGCCTTTTTCTGTTCCCCCTCTGGTGTTGGATGGACAATTCAATACGTTGGAAAGGAAAGTGAGTAGTTGCACCGCTTGATAAGTAAATAAGCAAGTGAAGGAAGCTGCTTATTGGTTGATGGTATAATGCATTAAATGGTAAAGGAAGTGAGCGGGTGCGCTGCATCATAAGTAAGTGAGTGGAGGTATGGACGCTGCTTACTGATCAGGATGAGCAGGGTTAGTCTGTCCTGTCCTATGATAATGTTACACAGATGTTATTTTCACCTGTATCATGTTTTGGTTGATATTAATAAATATTGGTTAACACTTATGTTTATGGAAATTTTAATAAAGGTCATGAAATGTCATTCGGCGGGATGTGTTTCTTGGAGAGGACCAGGACAAATGAGGTTTGCAACAGACTAATTTGTTCAGGGACAACTTCAAGTGGGGTTAGATAAATAGAGTAGCAGAAATTAGGAGGATGGGGGGAGTATAGGGTTAAATAGGAATGAAAACTTTTTGGGAGGAAATGAGGTATGGATAGGGATGGGGCTTAAAGGATTTTAGGCAAATGTAACTAAGTAGGAGTCACATTTTTGTTGTGTACTTTCTACCCACCCTCCTTCCCCTTTTTATTAGTGGGAAAAGTGGTTATTTCCAGTTTGGGTAGGGCGGAGAAAAGAGGCAGGCTTGCCCTCTTCTGTTCTCCCTCTGGTGTTGGATGGTAAATTCAATAATTTGGAAAGGAAAGCAAGCGGTTGCGTTGCTTGATAAGTAAATAAGCAAGCGGAGGAAGCTGCTTATATGGTTGGAGATAATTCAATACATGGTAATGGAAGTGAGTGGTACGCTGCTTCATAAGCAAGCGAGTGGAGTTATGGACGTTGCTTACTGATCAGGATGAGCGGGGTTACGCTGTCCTGCCCTATGATGTTACATGGATGTTATTTTCACCTATATCATGTTTTGGTTGAAATTAATAAATATTGTTTAACAATTATGTTTATGGAAATTTCAATAAAGGTCATCAAATGTCATTCGGTGTGATGTGTTTCTTGGATGGGACCAGGAAAAAAAAAAAAAAAAAAAAAAAATATATATATATATATATATATATATATATATATATATATGTGTGTGTGTTTGTGTGTGTGTGATGTGTGTGTGTGTGCAGTGCTGTAGCGTGTGTGTGTGTGTGTGTGTGTGTGTGTGTGTGTGTGTGTGTGTGTGTGTGTGTGTGTGTGTGTGTGTGTGTAAAAATGTGTATTTACTTAAAATTAATAAATAAACTGCCCTGTAGTGAACAAAACTGTGCTTTTATGTTCATTACTACATAGTATGTGAATATTAAATAGTATAATCCAGAGAAGGGGGTCTACTGGTTTAAAAGTGCAGTAGACTATCTTGTTAATGTGTGATAAGTATTTTTATCCTGGCATGCAGCCAGACACAACAGTAAGAACTGTAGTAAATAAATGGGGGGGGGGTGGAGCTGAGGGGTGGTTGTGGATAAAAACAGCACGCTTATCGTTTGTTGAGTTTAATAGTTGATTGCACTCATGTGATAGAAACTGGAATATTTACTTTCTGGCTACTACTTGTCTGAGGAACAAATTTGGACGTGTCACTCATTTTGTAGATGCTGTCTGCCTTTACCTCATGTACTGGGTCTAGGTTTCAAAAAATCTGTTCCTTTCTGACAAATCCTTGGGATTGGTTGTGGATAACAACTATGTCCTGCTGGGGTTTGCTTATCTTAAAGCTTGGCATTATAGGCCTAGTGGGCATTTGCAAGAAATATGTTTGAATATTTATTCCTTGAAGACTGCTTGCATGAAATAAAGTTGAAAGTTTTCATGATGTCACAGAACGTTTTTGACTTTGCCTAATATTTTAGACTGTATCTCATAAAACTTGCAGTTGTCTTGCAAATCATTAAGTATTATGGATACTAAATAAGAAGGCTATGAAATACATTTTGTATATTTTTCTATAAACAGTACACTGTTTAAACAAAGTTGGTTCCAGCTTCATGAAATTAGGTTTTCTGGCAAATTATTCAGGATTGCACTCATTACATGGGAAGGAGGCTGGTTGAGGATGAAAGCTACTTACTCACTATTTGTTTGCTAATTCTAAAATCTGGCTTCACAGAACTAATATGCATTTGTATAATTATTTGGAATATTTAATCAATGGTGCCTGTCTGTTTGAAGCAAAGTTGAAAATTCCCATGGTTTCATCTCATGACACTGACCTTGCCACATATTTTTGTTATGCGTGCCTGAAAAAATCTGTGGCTTTCTGGCTAGTAAGATATGTTGGTGTGATAGATTCATATTTGAATGTATCCCTCACCTCGAGAACAAACTTCCACTACATGTAAAGCAGATTAGCACCTTTGCCACCTTCAAGTTAAAGCCAGATAATTGAATGGATAGCCTCAGATTCTCTCCCTGTCTATCTTGTCTTGCCTTGCCTGAGGCAAGAGGGAAATGCTGACTAGTTTTTTTTGGCTAGGCTTGAAATGGTCTGCAGATTGATTGCCTAGTACTTACCTGTGAACCTATAAACTTATATGATTGCAGAGGGGATAGGTTGTGTGGACAAAAACAATCCCCAGGATTCATGTAGCCTGCGCCAGGCGCAGGCGTAGCGTAGGCGGTATAACACCAAATATGGCCGTCGAGCGATTCAGGTACGATCCAATTCCACGTGCACTACCGGTGTACGCTAGAACTGCGCAGCCCTCGGCTTAGGTATGCTAATCACCCAATGCGCAGTGCTGTACCATGCAAATGAAGGTAAATAGCGATTCATGAAGTGGTGCAGGCATAGCGTAAGCCCACGGAAATGTAAACCAAAAAACACGGTTTACATTTTCCCAAACAGAACATCGGAGCTATGGAAGCAGACCAGACTCATGTATTACAAAGTTAACATATGCCAATGGCTAAATACACAGCCAATGGCATAAGGAAAGATGCACAACACCTAAAAAAAAAAAAACATTTAATGTCATGTCCACAGTAATGCAAAGTACAGCCCCAGGGCATGTGTGCGCAAACTGGAACACAAAGAAAATATATACAAATGTCATAAAATCGCAATGTAATACAAATCAGGATTTCACCATAATACGCAATGGTATGCATGGTACACCACAACCAAGCTGCAAGGGTTGCTAAGGGTCTGTGAATGTGTTTGGTGCAGTAACTATGAATTAGTAGTCAATGCCATGCAAATGAGGCAGGTAATACTGAATCCCAAATGTCCCACCGGATTAAGGATGTACCATACTGCGCAGTGCTATAACACTGAGTAGTGGCTCAGAGGTATACATAACATCAGCAGTGGGGTGTGCCACCATAGCTGTAAGCACATTGGAGCAATGCAAATCTGGCCTGGCCATTGCTAAGCAAAGCTGCAGGACAGGGGTGGGGAGGTAGGTATAGAATCGTTTAGTTGAGAGCACACATGGTGCCCGAAAGCGCATGTGTACGGGGATGAAAATGTGCCCGAAACCCGGTAAGTGGATGCAGGCACCGTGAACCATAGCACAAACAAGAAGGTCAGGGGAAGAAAAGAAGGAAATGCCGCAGTAGGGTAAATGGAGTACAACTGAGCAATTAACACCTATTAACCCACAGCGGGCAATCAACGGCAGCTGACAGGTCTGCTCGCAGAAACCTGCAAAACAGGATAGGGGAGGCATCGGATTGCAAAGAAAGGAGAACTGTCATAGCAGAGCAAAGCAATCCTACAGTAGACTGGCAATAGAACACATTACGCAAGATAAGCCAGTTCTAGGAAAGTACAAATGAAAGCAGGCTGCTGGATGCATGCCAGAAAATTGTAGGTGAAACGTGAAGAAATATAAAGGGAAGGGCAAGTGGTAATCCACGGCAGCCAAATGTAATTCAACACCAAAGGCACCACAATAGTAGTCCCTGTAGTAAAACACATAAGATACCCTGTAGCTATGATCATACATACACACCCTATGACATCATCGGTGTTCACAGCACAATAGTATAAAGTGTGAAAGCACCCTACGCACACCTGTGTATTCCCAAACACTGCACCATAGGTGTAAGCACACGGGGAACTTTTAAAATGTACATGTTGGGAGCTGCCATAGCTGTGATTCATCACCATGTGTTAGTGACTGACGGTGTTGTGGAGGATGATGCTGACAACCACCGCAGGCCCCGGAGGAGGAGAAGAGTGTTCAGACCAAGGGTAACCTACATGATCTGGAGATAGTAGAGCATTACAGGATGGACAGGGGCATCTTACAGCAAATAGTTGAGCTGTGCCGGCCACGCCTGAGAACCAGAAACAACAGAGGGGAACCCATCCCAGTGGACACGAAGGTATGTGTAAGCTTGCGAATACTAGCCACAGGTACCTTTCAAAGGCCAAATGGAGATATAATGGGGATCTCACAGGCATCAGCATCCAGGGTACTACACCAGTTCCTGGATGTCATGTTACCACATGCCAATGAGCATATATACTTCCCCTGAACTCAGGAGGAGTTGGCCAGCAATATGCATCACTTCCACCATGTGGCACACTACCCGGAGGTACTGGGTGCGACAGACTGCATGCACATACATATCAAGTCACCACCCGGTGAGAATGGTAGGCGCTACATAAACCGCAAGGGATTCCACTCCATCAACTGCCAGGTCATGTGCAATGCTCAGGGCATTATCACGGATGTGTGTGCTGGCAGCCCTGGAAGCTACCATGACTCCCATATCTGGCATGCCTCACAGCTGTATCAGGTATTTGTCAGGGGGGACATCCCACATGGCCACCTTGTGGGGGATGCTGGCTATGCACTGGAGCCGTGGATGATGACTCCCATCAGAAATGCACACACACCCATGCAAGAACGCCATAATGAGGCACACGCACAAACCAGAATCATCAAAGAGCGTGTGTTCAGGATGCTGAAATCACAGTTCCATTGCTTGGACACATCTGGTGGAGCCTTGCAGTACTCTCCAGGCATGTGTGCCCACATCTTCATAGTATGTGCCATGTTACATAACATGATCCTGCGGAAACAGCTGCATCAGGGACAAAATGGTGAAGGCCCTCATAGCCCACCACAATTGCCAAGGCCATCACAGGCACAGAGGAATTCAGACCACGAGCACCCTGTGCCAGCCCCAGTAGGTAGACGGAGGCATGCCCAATATGCCTATGCCTTGGCAAAGAGGCAACGTATAGCACATATTCTGACAGTGTAGGCCCCTATGGACTGACACACCTCTCCACCTGCACACACAGTAAAATGGATGGCACACACACACGACAACCTGTAAATTGTAATGCATAGGTGGCCCACTGTGTGAATCCTACATAGGCAGCCCTCAAACATTGTACACACAGCAGCTATTGGAACAAGGAATGTCAACACCTGAACAGTACATGTGCCTATCAGCAGATGTTGGTGCTGTGTGTATAGGTTCCTAGGTACATTGGTAGGTACACGTCCGATTGTCAGAGCCCATACACCAAACGAGGCAAACAGTGTCTGCTGTCGCCACAACATCGAGTAACCAACTGTCGCTCAGTGGAGCAGAGGCAATTGCGGGATCACATGTGTGTAAGCACTGTTCTGCACACACTCTGCACGGATTCCCTGCTGCGTTAATGAGGGGCTCCACATAATGTAATCATGGATGCTGTGTCAAGGCATGGGGTGTACCCATGACAGGTATTCTTCACCCCAGCATGCTCTACCTATGTTCGTTTGAAGGTGTAGCACATTATCGTGTGTGGCTCACTGTGATATACATACCCAATGCTGGAGCACATCCAGTAAATATCACATGGTCATACCAGTAATTGGACTCATCCATATGTAAACTAACTGAGTTACCCATGTGAGTGCAGTATGGAGTAACAGCCGTAGTATACCCCACATACAAAATGCCATAACACATGTACAAATCCCAGATGGCCAAGTGGTAAATGCAGTGACTGTCGTGCATGTTCCGGATCCCACATCCTGCAAGGGATGTAACGTAATCCCGAACGCACGAATAATGCATGTCGGATGCAGGTCATCAGATCATGTTTAGCACACGTTAGCGGGAATATGCGTTGCCCAGTTCTGGTAAGCGTCGTTTAAATATGAGTATACAGATATGCGTGAAACAGGGCTAAACTTCTTTGAATATCGAGCAGATCATGGTCAGTGATGTCCAGAACAGGTGAAACCAGTCTTATTCACCCCTGTACTAATAGCGCCTGCTCTGAGGGGTAAAATGACCACTGCCAGGAGTAGAACACGCAATCATGTATACAATCACTTAACACTATGGTAGCCAAGATGTACCTACGGCAGGTGTGTCATGTGACAGGTTCAGACACAAACGTGTGGAGTCCAGGAAACAGTATACACTGACAAGTACACAATGAAAGGTGTAGTTTGCTTGTCACTTTCCCTGTCAGATATATATATATATATATATATATATATATATATATATATATATATATATATATTTATACATATATACACATATACATAGATAGAATACAGATAGAAAGGGTGATAGAGAGATATGTGTTGATATATATACGAATTCACCGATATCTGCAAATATATAGATAGGTCAATGACAGTCATAAAACCTTGGAGGTACAAATAAATAGGACACCGCCAACTATGGAATGTGTCACATACCGACACGTGTAACCACGAGGCTGAAAGACCGAAAGAACACAGTACCGGAACACTAGAACCACGAGTAATATTATCACGATAAGAAGGGACATTTAGTTACCACTGCCGGTGTTGCGGTCCATGTAGGTACTGTGTTCAACTGTGTTTGTGATTGCTGTAGTCTGTGTATGTGTGTGTTGAGGGTGCTGTGTGCTTTTCCGTGTGACTGTAATGTGGGTGTGTGTGTCTGCATCGTGTGTCTGTTAGTGCCAACTCGGAGTGCCAACTCGGAGGTAGATCATTACGGTAGGTGTGGTTATAGCTAGCTGTAGGCATACGGTTGCCACCTGCCCCACATTAGGAGGGACAGCCCCTCCCTGGGCAGTTGTGTCCTGACATAAAACATTACAAAGGGCAACTGTCCGAGATTGTAGGACATTATTATGTTCCATATATTATGTAATAGTTACATTAAATAGTTATGCCTGTATGTAAGAAACGTAAATGTTACATGCAATATGATAAGTAGCCAAAGTCCTACAACAATAAGTATGTATTGAGGTTAAAAGTATGTGCTATCCTGTGTACTGACCATGGGCATGTGTCGGCCTGTAAACACCGATGTGTGTCCCGCAAGTGTCCCACAATGTCCATTTGAAAAGGTGGCAACCCATGCCAAAGAGGTTCAGTTATCAACACAACTGCAATGACTGCAAATATCTGGGACAGAAATACATGGGACAGCTGTCAATTAGTAACATCCCTTTACATATCGCTGTAATTCCGGAGGTATGGAAGTATCAACCTCACCTGCATACTATATAGAAACCAATTAACAATGGCCCAATGTATAATCCTGTAACAAAAGTCTACTAACTGATAACTCTTTAATTAGGGAAGGAGCCCACACACATATATGGAATATGTAGAAATGCAAGCCCCACAAACCTGTATATGCTACGTACACCCATCTACATCCCCCACACATTAAACTATAGCAATACAGACTGTAATTACAGCACAAACATCCAGTCAGTCAATTATATCTGCAGAAGCGTTAACATACCTTGTGAGAGACACATTTAAAGGCGCCATGTGAAATCGTAGCCGTTGTATAATGGAACAAACGACGATGTTACCGGTTTTATTTGCAACAATCCCTTATCAGATGGTTGGTATGACAGGTACACTCACATGTAGAACTGCATACTCTAGCCATCACACACAATCCACCGGGGACATGAATCCAAACTATACATGTCTCTACACATAGCAGTTGCAATTACATAGATCAAAACAGAATACAGGCCGTCTCCCCGAAGGTAGGGCACATGGGCAATGCCCAAGTGGAGAATTCAATTATACCCCACTGTTGCCATGTAATTGGCGAATGGAGTAGCTGCACAGTTGATGTGCAAGTAATAAGTCACTCAGGAACATCAATTGGCGGCAGGAAACCACATGTTACAGGTATCGACGTATATAAGGATGACTTGCCAGACATTCAAACTGTATGCTCATACCATAGAACTGTTTAAACAGTGTAAGAGAGATAGTTACAAAAGTCCGGAACGATAACAAGGTATGTAGAACACTCGGTATGTAAGTGTATGTATAGCCTGTTATGTATTGATTATGTTAGTGTATGTATAGCCTGTTTTGTATTAATTAAAAGTGTCCGTAATGCATAAAGTGGGAAAAGGTATTATGTAGTGATGTCTTGCTGAGCATAGTAATGCTTGTAGAAATTGTGTGTCCTGTAGTGGGCCACAAGGTAAACATCACAGACACCACAAGGGATGCTACATGAGGGCTTTAAACAGAACAATTCCATACCACCCACCGTCAGTGGTAGGGTATGTCCAACAAGTACGTGCCATAGCAGGGGATAGTATATGTTGATATACCACTACAGTAGGCATGTGTATGGGCATATAATGACAATGACATGTCGAAGGTGGTCCCGCTGTGCAAGTATGCTTTGCATTATGGGATACTGTGTAAAATATGTGTAATGAACAGTATTGTAGGTAGATATGTCAGATATTCTACACAGCATAACAGGCATATCATGCATACCAAAGGTATCGTCTATTGGCATGTACAATATACAATAACAGGATACATATGGCTTGTAGTCACGGGACACTGTAATAGCATGATAGCTAATCTAAATGGAAGGGATACTCAATTAACCATGCACAAAGGACATGTAATAGCTTCACAGGTTCATAGTGGAGTACTATGCAGTCTGGCAAGTCTGTGTAAGCACAACTACAGTGTTCCCACCAGCAGCACCTCTCTAGGGTAGTATCCTGTCTGTGAACAGCAGAGCCATGTGTTACCTTCACCTCTGCACAGTACAGCCACTGCAGTGATCCCTGGCATACATGTGTCTCCCATCCACCAAGTGAGGTATCACATGAACAGTGCTACTGAGTGTCCCTGCGTGATGTACATAGGAATCATGTTCCAAAGCATGGTGAGTGTCTGGTTTGGGAATGTAACCCTCAAGCACATCCCACTCATCGTTGCTTGTGTGCACATATCCATGAGCATGTAGCTCACAGTGGCTTTTCCGTATGTCGCGTATGTGGAGTATATCGATGAATATTGTTGTGGACATGGGCCCTGTCTGTTCAGCAGAGGTCACCCCTGAGTATGTAGTATGAAAATGTGTACAGACGTGGTGTCCGTAGTTCTGCCGCATACTTCAACCGTCGGAGCTCAATAAACATCATGGCGTGTTAATGTTGTGGTATGTAAAGCCATAGCTGTTGTGTAAGGTACACCCTAAACGGGGTGTTGTACCCTTGAATGTGTGTATACGTCTGGAGTTCAGAGGTACAATGGGTGCCTATGTTCCAGCTACAAACCCAATACAGATAAGTGTGGCCACGTAGAAGGATATCCACGCTACAATGGCAATATGGTTATCAAAGGAGTGGGTGTGACATACTTGTGTACTACGAGCACGTACAATGAGACATGTATGTAGGGGACTACCACCTATGTGATAGTCAGTGGGTGAATGGTGTAATGCAAAGGGGATGTTCATGCACCTTGTGTCATGCAGCTTGAGGCCATGATATTGATATCGGGTATCCATCACAGTGACACTCTTATGGAGGGGGTCAGTATCAGCTGGTGGATGAATCATGGCACTTTGTATGCAGTTGTCTGTAAAGCTAGGCAGGGAAAGTCCCTCTGTGTTAGCCTGTACCTCAGGGAAGCATATACCAAACATGAGGGGCCCTATGACTGAGGACTGTGGTACGCCAAGTGTAACTGAAGTATAGTAGGTACTATGGTATGCTACCCTCATTGTGTGTGTGTCCCGTCCGTGAGCCACATAACATCCTGAGACATAGGGGTCGATGTGCAGGTGGATGTGTATGTTGTCAATACCAGAATGGAGAATGGTGCTGCAAGGCAATGAGAGGACAATGTAGGCTGTGTGGACCCTCTTACCGTCATCAACTACCCTGGTAACTGTATGAAAGGAGTCCACCAGGTGTAGGAGCCATGCTCTGGCCCTAACAAGTCCAACCTGGGTGGCATCAAAGGACCGGAGCCCACCAATGTCTCTGTGAATGACTTCCATGATGATGTGCCCCATAGCCTTGCAGAACAGTCCAGTCAGGTGTGTAGGGCAATAGTCCCCCTCGTGCATTGTGGCACCACCTGTGTGGAGTGTGATAACTGTTGATGTGTGCCATTCAGGGGCCACAATGTCTGATACAAGGCTATTACTGAATATGGTGGCCAAGTGGGGAGACATGTCGTTCAGAGGTTTGTGTAAATCACAGCCTGGGATGTTGGACGGTCACATGGGGCCAGTGTTCCAGGCCATATAGAGTGCAGGTTGGTACTGTGTAGGTGTGACCGCAGGGACACCGCAATGTTCCTGCATGGATTGTGGCCCTGTTGGGAGTGAGAGGGTGTAATGTTAGCATTGAACCCATCCGCCAGCATGTTGCCAACATCACCTGGTTCTGTAATGTTCCTGAGTAACTGTTTTATGTCAGAGAAGATGTGGGTATTGCCATTGACTACTGACATACCTCCATAATGCCTTGTGGTACACCCTGGAATGTGTTGCAGTAATGTTTACGTAGCTAGTTTCGGAGTATGTGATGAGGGATCCTGTAGCCCTACTGAGGCTGACCAGTGAGCTACCCCACCCATGGGATTGTACTCCACTTTGCAACAGCCTCCACCTGTTGTAAACTATGTCCATGGAACTGGACCCCCAGAGTGGTGTCCGTTATCCGGTGGGTACCATCATGGCTCTGTGTGGAATAGCATGATCCATGCAGTCGTGTAAGTGCTAATGAAGTGCACAGAGGTATGTTTCAGCATTTGTATGTGCATTGTCCATCTGCACAGGTGTCATGATGTTAACTACTGCTGTCATAAGACGTCTGTAGTAGGCGTTGTAGTACAATTGTACTGTGTATGCCGTGAAGGGTGTGGTGCCGGGATGTGGATAACAAGGGTGATTAGTATATGTTCGGAATCCACCAATGAGGGGATAACCCAAGGTGTGGAACACCAGTCACATGTTGTTAGTGTCCATTTCAAGGATATTGTTGGTCTTGGAGTTGGTGTGTATGGGTTGATCCAGCCGAGTGGAGGTTATGAATCCTGGACAGCGTTGGCCTAATGTGTCGGTACATGAGTGGCTATCCCAGTTAAGTGTGGGGTAGTGTCAGTCTCACATCAGTAGTACCTGTCTGAGCCCTATTGTCCAGTACACCAAGAAATGATGTCTGGTAACCGTGGGGTATGTTGTTGAATCCATAGCTTGTTACAATGTGTATAGCAGTTCTGGCCACAGTTAGTTGCACGCGGAGCACCTCTGATGCATTGTGCTACGTAACTAGCCAGGATGTGTGTACAACATAGTGGAATATGGGAACACCTCAGCCGTGGGTGTGCCGGTCCAGGTTACATGACTGAAAGGTATGGTCTGTGTATAACCTGTCATTGCAGGTGTGCTCTGCAGAGCCTAGAGGCAGGTCCCTGCAGAGATATTGAAGTGGTCCATTATAAGGAGTGCCTTGCTTGCATGCGTCAGAGATGAAGATGTCAAGCATTGCGTCACATGACCACATGTTCTGCTTGCCTGTTCCCGTTCTGGTGGTGAATGTTATTGGAAACTGTGCAAGACAGGCAGTATAGAAGCAGCAAGAGCCTTACATGTTATCTGTACTCCCAGGGCTGACAGGTGCAGGTCAGCTGTGCCAAAGCATCGTGTTTTGTTGACCATGTCAGTCAAAGCGGACAAATGCCTGTGGAATGACAACAGAAGCATAGGCAACTGTTGAAGTGACACAGTCAGTCATTGTACAGTGGTATCGGGTCCGGATGAATGCATAAAACTCCCCAGGGCTTGGCCCATACCTTCAGGGCTACAAGATCGGTGAGCTATTGCATGTCCCTGCACATGTAGTCTGTGAAGTTGCATCTCAGGGCAGTCACACTAACATGGAGAATGACAGTCAAATTGTACCTGGTGAGGTGTGGCATGGGTACATAGGTTATGTTGCAGAACCAGTTACCCGACAGCAAGATGTAATCGACTATCGCCTTGTGTAGCCTGCTGAGTGGAACATCAGTGTGACCGCCTACAGAGTCACCTGTGACAGGTGTGTTGTATATGTTATAACACCCTATTGGCTGTATGTGATGGGCACACATGAGTCTGTGGGCTATAAGTTATTGTTGTTGTGTTTGGTGATGGGGCTGCCTTTGGTGCCTACACAGAGTATGGAGAGGTACTGCACAAGTTGTACTCGTATGTGTGGCCTGTGGTGGTGGAGATCTTGTGAGACTATGTGATGAGTGGGGTGTGTTGCGAATGTTACACATTCCCACATGATTGTCAGGTGCAGTCCGGGTTGGTGACAGCATTAACCTCAGCAGGGCTGCATATGTGCATCTCCCACAGGCTGTAGTGTCGTATGTTGGGAGGTGAGCATTGACTGTGTACATGAGACAATTGCTCTATTGAAACATGTACGACATATTCATCATATAGACAGGCAATAGCACTGGTACGTGACAGTTGGACATGCCTGTATATACATCCATGTCTCACAAGATATGTGAGTTACGTGTGTACAACAGCTGTTGTACTGTAAGCAAGCTGGAAATGTAAGGACAGACAGTATACTTGTGAGAAATGGTGTGGAATGGGTGCTATATTAATCAGTAGCTCATGAAGTGCTCACAAGTTCTGCACAAGTGCTGAGCATGGAAATACAATACAGATAGGGTGTTGGATAATATTAACCTACAAGTGGTGACGACAGTCATAATTGGTGGCACCACACTATAATCCTGCTGAGTATGGTCGGCAAGTCCATGAACCATTATCAATGTAGATGTTAGCCGTACAGATGTACATGACAGTACGGATGTTTGACTACATATACTTTCGTATGTCACAGGATTGTTCTACCAGTGGCCTGTTGACAGACTCAACACTACAAAAGGTGCCAGAGTGACATGTGCATATCACACCAGTGCCAGCTACAGTAAAACAGGGTTAATGTGTTGTACTCCACCCTCATTGTAGCCCATATCACACAGACAAATGTGAGGCATCTGTGTATGTAAGGATGTGAATGGTCATGCCTATGAGCAATAGCTGTCTCAGTGTTGTGAACAACATACAGAATGGGCTTTGTGGGTGAGTTGTGTGACATATTTGCACATTCTGATGGATGATATCAGCATTGTCACTGCTAGGTGAATATCCCTGTACCCATTAACTACCACCTAGGCTGCGGTCAACATTATGGACACTGTGTAAGGGATGGTGCTGTGCAGTTCACCTCCCTGAGTTGGTGACATCTCCAGGCCCCTTAGGTAGTCATACGAGGTACCCATGTCATGACAGAGTGCCATCCATGAGCATGGAGAGCATTGGAAAGGCATACACAGAACTCAGGTGACCAATATTGGATCACATATCACCTTTAAGGGGTACTGGCCATGCGTGGATGGGCAATACCAGCCTTCACAATCCTCACCTCCACTATGCAGCATGCTGTCTACCTTGCATAAAGACATGTGCTACACTATGATGTTGGACATGCTACATGTCCATATCCTGATCTGAAAGACATACGTCATGGACAGCCACCGTCCTACTACTAGGATCGCCACATGCTGGACAGATCCATGTGCCATACATGTGACATACTCCCGCCATACCATGCAACCCTGTCCATCAAAGCTGCACATGTCATCTCTGTCATACATGGTGTGATGGCCGCATGGTAGATGTAGTATCAACTGTCTGGATCAGTAATGTGGCACTGATGCACCTCGCGGTGGCAAAATGGCTGTCGGATACAGCTATGAAACCTTGCCCACACATGCTATAGTTGATAACCATCCCTGCGAATGATGTCCGACTAGCCATTGCCCCATGTCTATCACATGTGCAACACAGGCGATCCATGGCAGGATGTTGAACAGCTGTACAGTGCCGTGTGGCAAAACACAAGCATGTAAAGGTTTCCATGCGTATGTGTGCATTGTCACTGCTCAAGTCCATTAAGGCAGTGCATGTGTTGATATGTGACATATACACAGCATCAAGGTCAACAGCATTACCGTGGACACATCCAGGCATGTGCTGATAGGTAAGAACACCAGTGCAGGTGAACACACATGCCCACATCAAGACAGCATTCACATGGAGTATGAACAATGTAATGAGGTGACACACATATATGGTGATGATATCCAATGCATAACGGGTGTTACATGTGTGTGACACAAACATGTCAGTAGTGTCAGTGTCATGATGATTTGCAAAGATAACTGTGCAGATGTACTAGATTTACTAGAAATGTATGTGCAGCAGTATCTCTGTACATCTCTGATACTGTGACCTGTCACCATCATTATGTCTTACAGATAATGCCTCGTACACGCCTGCCAGTGTACAGCCGCCAGGAGGATGATGTCCTCATCCCGTACCTCCACGACAACTACGAGGTGTTGTTCAGCCATGTGCCACAGCATACCCAGCAGTGTGATGACCTGTGGCAGGATCTTAGCAGGAGGGTGAATGATGTGGGTGGCCATAACCGCACCTACCAACAGGTGCGCAGACACTGCACAAACTTGATACGACATGCAAAACAGCGTGCCACTGCAATTGCCAGGGAACAAGGTGGAACAGGTGGTGGGCCTCCATCCCAGCCCCCACTCACACACACCGAGGAGCTACTGGCCAGTCTGGGGACACCCTCAGAACAGCATCCTCAAACACTAGCTGCCATCGTGGAGGTGGGTGTCTCCCAACCAATGAGCCTGGAGTTGCCTGGTAAGTCACTACTGCACATATGGCTATTATATCCCATTTAGTTGCATGTGTCACTGGACATTATGTAATGTAACATCATATGCAAGGTATGTTTACACACATGCTGCATACTACAGTATGCTACACTGTGTATGCACACATGTGCATACTATATGCTATTGTACAGGCGAATGTGTTAACATGCACAGTGCACCCTGTGGCTGTCATACAGTCATGGATAATGTTCAAACTGCTGTATCACCCCTATACAGGTATCTCTTGCATGCTGCACAGACATCAGTCCGTTGCAGGTGAGACAGTCATCAGTATCAGGCATATTAAAGCATAGATCTATTCACCATGTGGCCAGTTAACACCTGTACACATGATGTTCGGTCCAGTCACGATATACAGGTTGCATCACCCATCATTCACACTGGCCACCCATGTGCAATATATACAAATGAAATGATACACCAACATGACACCACAGTATTCGTCATTGCTACATGTGTGGACAGCTGTGCATATAATGGTGGAGGTGTTGTACAATGTAGGCATATGTACTATACATTGGAACAACACGTGTGGTACGCAAACAGTACCACACAGTGAGCTGTGATATGGGCAGCCCACAGGAGTCACCATTGTGTTATATGCCCCTGCAATGGGTGCACGCTTTGTGATGTGCCATATGACATGTCCCAGACATGTAGTGTTCTGGCTGCAATATTGTCATACTATCCCATAACCCATACCCCACATACCAAACATACAACCCGTTGTCTGTATAGCCCTGTGGATGGTGACATATCTGACATCTATGGATGTATGTCATATGGGACAACACAGACATGTGAGATTGATGGCCATCACACACATTTGGCCAACACATGTGCACACATGGCCATGGGGGATGGCCTGAGACACTTAGCCACACAGTAGATGTGATGTGTATACACCCTGTTGCATATTGTCCACACATGGTCCAATTATAGCCTTAGTTGACTGATTATACAGTTGATGTGGTACACTGGACATCCTAAAAGTCTGTGCACAGCTAGTGGAGGTGTCACTGAAGTCTACCATATAAGATGTGTTGAACATCACGACTGTGTCATAGCATGACAGTAGTCACCTCTACAGCTTCCACAGACATTGACACCACATCAGGCCACAGATACTGTACATTTCCCTTGCTGCTGTAAGACATCACTGTTAGCTGTGTACCTCGTGTGTGTGGTACATCAATGTCATGTGGGACATGGTGAATTGACAAGTCTGCTATGTGTGGACATGGTTGCCAGGCAGCTAAGTCTCTGTCGTAGTTGTGCAGGGGTGTCATCTGTAGGTCCTCCAGTGACCTGTCACATGACACACCATGGTATGTTGTGTATACACCTCAGCATCGTGGGTCACCATCCACAGTTATGTCATGGGTATGCATGTGGTTATGGCTATGCAATGTGTACATATTATTGACTGTATAGCAATATAGATGACTCATGATGCCATGCAATGGCACAGTGTCTGTACCTCACACTGTATAGCAATGTAGACGGCTCACACTACCATTCCATGCTCATGCATATTTGCTAAACATGCATTCTATCTGTAGGGCATACAGACAACACAGCAATGTGATGCCCATTACGATGCTGTACATGTGTCAGGACACCATTGTGTCAGACATGTATGCATGTTAATGCACACGTCAGCAGATTACATGTCAAGGTCACGTCAGCCATGTGTACTGTTATCCTGTTCTGGTCCACATGGTGTATCACGGGGACATGCATACTACCATGACTGTGTGAACTGCATGGCTACTGATATGACATCTGCTTGCTGTGGTGTGCACCCCAGGAAGGTATGCTAACTAACACTATTAATGTCTGAGCTGCATGCTGTCTGCTGTTTCACAGGCATGCTGCATGCCGTCTGTCAAATCACATGCATGGTGTGTGTGTGTCTGTGTGTGTGTCTGTGTGTCTGTCTGTGTGTGTGTCTGTGTGTGTGTGTGTGTCTGTGTGTGTGTGTGTGTGTGTGTGTGTGTGTGTGTGTGTGTGTGTGTGTGTGTGTGTGTGTGTGTGTGTGTGTCTATTGTAATTTAGAGTCTTTCTTTGCATTCACTGGTGATGTAGGTGCATTACCCTCCTGCGGTCCATCTGATGTTAGTGTTCCCACAGATACTAGCAGTAATGAACATATGCATGAGGTACAGGCAGGGTTGTCAGGGGCAGAATCTGTGCCATTGGTTGCAATCCCAGCTATGCCCCCCTCTTTCCCGCACACAGTTCTGCTGCCAACACATACCGCATCACCAGTGGCCATAGAGGAAGGACAGTCAGCATCTGTTAGCGTGGAACAGGAACATGTGGTGGCTACAGAAGGTGTGTCTCCACACCATGGTGTCAGTGTAATGACTGCAGATGTGCCACACAGGAGGACCGCTGGCAGACATGCACCTGCAGGACAGAGCACAGCAGCTGGTATCACCAGACGCATGTTCCAGACTGTAATGGCGGCACAGGCACATGCTGAATGGCAGAACAGAGAAGGGCAGAGGCTGCAGAGAGCTGCTATCCATACCCTAAATGACAACATCCAGGCATTGGCAAATGCTCAACAGCAGATTGCTGACGTTCTGGACAGGTGATTGGGTGACATGGTCGGAATCCTTGACCGTGGCATGGCAATCCGCGAGCGTGAGCTGTCTGTGCTGGAACATCTGGTTGGAGTGAGGCATAGGCCATGTGGACGTAGGCCAGCTACACCACCCAGTGCAGGTCAACGTGAGCGTGCCACCTCACATGCCCGCTCCCATAGTGCCAGTAGCAGTTGCAGCTGGTGCTGAGCTGTCCACACCTGGACACAGCAGGCCATATGGACGTTGACCTGGACATTCCCAGCAGGGACACGGTTCCAGTGGACATGTGTCGTCGGACAATAGCCAATCTGTACCTCCACCTGGTAGTGCCCATGCAATCCCTGGCAGGCACAGGTCACGTGGCCATGGCCGAACACAGTGAGCTGTACAACCTGGCCTGTACAATCTGAAGTTGTCAATAATACCCCTGTGTAGGCCTCACAAAAGGCAGAACTGTGTGCACACATACACGCACACAGCAAACACATCTGTAGGGCACCAGAACACCTACATGCATACTGAACAGACATGTCCAATCATATCACCGGCCCTTACCCACACACATGATGTCATCCATTGGTGCAGCCTATGCCCCTGGCAAACATTATCACCCTGTGCATATGATGAAGCCTGTGCCACATCCCTGTCATCCACACCATCGGTGCAGGGACATGCTCAAATGGTCTGATGCACAGGGTGAACAGAATAGTGAGAGAAGTGTATATTACATTAGCTGTGTACTGTTAACACACACCAGACATACCGTGTAGTACAGGTTTAGCAGGCATTGTTATATGTTCACAGTATGTGTCTCGGTAACAACAGTAACAGCATGTTGGCAATGATGCCTTGGTTCCCTTCTTATGGTCTACTTGCATGTGCCTACAGGTAGCAGTGTTTGCAGTCTCCCATGTGTAACTGTGGAGTACTCACAGGCACGTATGGCAATATCAGCATGCTATACGTAGCCTCAACCTGACTGTTGGAAAGGCTAACATACCACAGATGTCCACACACATACTGATCCAGAAGCATGTGGGCAGTTTAATAGGCTACAGTGGCTAGAGATGCGATATCAATACCAGGTCACATCACAGGTATGTTGACATGGTGCAGGGGTTGTACACAGCAGTCTGGCTGATGATAATGTTAGAGGCCACTTGATAGCATGAGGCCTCACTGTGTAGCAGTATTACCCTGTCACATTACAGGAACATGCCCACACTCACGGGGTCAACAACACTATAACGCACACCCCATAGTGTTGAGGTGAGGACCCCTGCCTATGTGGTCATCACCCTCAGAGTACTGTGCACCCACATGATGCGACACAGAGTAAGAACATGTACAGGTAGCCAGTTGGGCTGAGACCGATCGCATCAACAGGGTAGCAGACTGCATCACCATGAGAGGTTAGGGATCCTGTGTGTTCTGTATGGTAAAATACACCCTCACTCCATGCACCAGACAAACATACATACATACACACACACACACACAC